>NC_068937.1:107221108-107397571 GCF_016801865.2 Culex pipiens pallens | reverse complement strand
GTTACAATATGAATGCCTAACTCCGTTCGGCAACCATTTATAAGTGGATTATTTTATAAATCCACCTCTACTCACAATTTCAAATCGAATGAGAATCCCCAAACGAAACAAGTTTTTCCACCCTTCCAGGTGAAATCAGATAAATAGAAAAGATCCCTAATGCAGTGCGCTTTCAACGAGATTTGGTTTGCCTCAGTTGCTTCCGCTTCCGTATTGATTCCCTGTACTCACTCACTATATTGGTTCCCCTCGGATGACAACGTCTTGGAGCTATTTTTTCTTTAAAAAAAAAAGAAGAAAAAAGGCGATATAGGAGCGTCCTGTTGCAGTTCAAGTGTCTTGGAAGGAGGGGGTGAACGAAGCGAGTTCAATTTCCAATGCATTCCCAGTTCGACAGTAAACGGATTTGAAAATTTCTCCCCTGGACTTTCCAGCGAAAAACTCGAACGGATGTTCTATGGCCAGGCACACGGACGAATGGACCTGGGTCATCGAAGCGGAAAGACACCAGCGCTGAAAGAGGAAGCCTCTGTGCAGAAAGTTGAGTGATCAAATCAATGTCCGCCTAGCCCGGGTCATGGTTCACAGTATTGTGTGCTGATTGGAGGGGGCGTTGGGTTGGATGGGTGAATCTCGGGTTGGTCACGTCAATGCGCAATTTCTTAGAAATCAAACACTGAATACAGGATCCATTAGAAGGGAATCGAAGAATTTGTCGAAGAAAATGTCTTCACATTTTCTTTTGACGAAATCTTGGAAGGTTTTTGTCAGCAATTCTTGCAGCTAGCGAACGCTAGTTAGATCAAAACATTTTCCGACTATTTCTCGCAAATCTTTCAATTTCACAGCTGATTATTTCCATAGCATCACGCACCGAAAAAAGCGTTTAGTTCCACTTGGATACCTGAAAGAATCTTGGACTGAGGCGTAAACGACAAACCTGAGGAACGTGATCATTCTGATGAGAACTGATCTCCAGCATTCGTAACACCTAGGGATGGCAAACACAATTTCAACGACGGTCTAAGAAGAACATTAAATTTTAACCTGGTCATCCCTCTGCTTTAAAGGAAATTTCTGAACATTGATTTTTACGCCGCACGATTGAACCGGGAAGCATCGGTCAAATCGACGGATGGATCTCGGATGACTCAGCTGAATGTCCACCGTGATTATACGGGAGACCGCGGCGTAACTTGTGAAGGATAGAGATGATGAAGTATCGAGGCAATAAAAATAGGTGAAAAGAGAAGGTACCTAATCCGTCATGTTAATTATATCTGGAGCAGAGCGCACGATCGGAACTAATAGTTGGGATCTTGCTCTTCAGAGAAGTTCAAAATAACGTTTTTTTTCCACTTCAATCCTGAAACATTGCGGTAATTTTCGGGGCCTCTTAAAATGCTGATGAGCAGCAAGTGAGAGACAGCGAGCGAGATCGCTCAAGGGAAATGATAATTGATTATTAACATGAATAACGTTTTCAATTTACCCAGACAGGCCCAGTAGCAGCCCAGGGGAAGACGTGCACCGGCGGGCTGATGAACATCGATTAGTACGCGTTCCCGGTGATACACTTTAAATGTTTCGCCGCTGGGATGGGCTAGGCGCGGCGCTTGAATCAGTGCTATAAGTGATTAATTTGAAGTGAAAGGTAACGGATTTGGGAACTGCTTTGCAGCGACATTAATGACTCTGTTTTAGGCGTTTCGCTGTTTAACACTGTTTTCTCATCAACAAAAGCGATTTCTTTTTCATGCGTATTTTTTATGTGATTTGTATAATTGAATGACAAACGAAGCCAAGAGTGATTTTTCATTTATGATTTTTAGTGTATACAGTCCAGACTCGACTATCTGAAGTTCGATTATCCAAAGGTTTGACTTCGGATAATCAAATCGCAAAAAAAAAATTCGTGTTTTTTTTAATTTTTTGCTTTTAACACTAAATTTCAGTTCTGCGGCCCCATTTTAGTCATTTTTTTGTTTGGTTGATTGCCTTTTAAATAAAAAAATGCATTTTTTCAATTTTTCATCACCTCCATTTTGGCCGCCATCACCGTTGGCATATCAGCACTTGACGTTCCATTACAGCACTTAAACGACGTTTTTTCTATAAACGAATGATTAATAGCTCAGGAGGTTTAGAACCGAATCTTGTTAAATATCATATTCTCGAATTTTTTTTTTGAAGTTAAGATAATTTTATGATGATTATTTACTGTATGTCACTTCACAGACAATGAAAGGTACGGGTGGATCAATATTGCAAATATTAATATTTTAGAATGGCGTAGCTTACAAATGTAACAATTTTGAGCAAGTTCGAACATGAATTTTTGATCAACTGAAAAAATGACCAGGAACACTTAATCTAAACTGTTCATGTTTAAAATAAAAGGAGTTTTTATTTATAAAGATCCTTGTTTATAATTTTGATTTGATAAAAATTCTCATAAACGAAAGAGACTTATTGTTTTCGTGAAAAAATAATGGCTCAAATAAAGCCGATGATTTTTTCCTATTTTTTTAAATACATTTTCATCTTTCTTTCAACTGGCAAAATTTGGTTTAAGGTACACAGCAAAAATCCAATGGTAAAATAGCATGCAAAAACATCACCTTCGTAAAAATAAACACTTAATATTACACACTGCATTTACAATTTTTGCAACACAAAAAAAAAGTCGCAACCGACGGGATTCAAACCTTTTTTAGCTGTGCACAGCTTAAAAAAGTAGTAATCCAGCTGCGTGTAAAAGGCCTGGGTGTCAAATAAATATTGCATAATTTTATGCAATATTATGTAATATTACACCCTGAAATATGTAGCCTATCAGTATGGCAAACCTACTTTACCGAAATGTCAAGCCCATATATGCGTTTATCCTTTCAGCTTTACATCGGTCTGATGGCCGAGTGGGCTAAGGCGCCAGTTCTTACTATCGGTGCTGGGTTTGAATCCTGTCGGTTGTAGCTTTTTATTTGGGTTTGCAAAAATTGTACATGCAGTGTGTAATATTAAATGTCTATTTTAACGAAGGTGATGTGCTTTTGCATGCGATTTTACCATCGGAGTTTTTGCTGTGTGTACATGGTATCAATAAAACGATAATTTTAGAATATCACTGCAAATAAAATTAAATAAAAAGGAAAGATTAAAAAAAAATATTAAACATCCTTGCTTTTGCAAATTTTTGCTATTGGATTTTTCCATATTTCTAAAATATTTATGCATTTTTACTCGTTCCATGACCTTTCCGTGAAATTTCATGCTTTCAAATTATGGTCCCCGTGAAAATTGATAATTTTTAAGCGTGAAAAATCACTATGTTTAACAATAACCTTACCGATAACGATAGTTATAGATAGTTAAATCTTTATTGAAGAGACAATAGATGGGTATCTAACGACGCAAAATTTTGAAAATATTTTCAAATTTTGAGATTTTTTTGCATTTTATAAAATAAGGTATTTTGAGAAATTTTAAGACACTTACACTATTTAATCCAATTTATCTAAAAAAAAATTTCAGTGAAAGCTTTCTTAGTTTGATAAGATTTTGTTTGAATAGGTTCCCTTAAAATTAACGGACATTTTCGCCGTATTTCAGGATCAGGATTTTTTTAAATTCATGAAAAAACAAAAAATATACTTTTATCATTTATGCCAATGTCAAGAGCTAATTTTAAATTCATTCAAGCTCAAAAGTATTTGACAAAATAGCGCGATAGCAAGAGTTGTGATTCCATCCCGATTTTGACACGAGCGTTAACACTGGAACGCCCAACGCATGTCCAACTTACACGGACGCCCAAGCCTCCCACAAAAGTTGGAACGGTAACTTCAACTCGCTGGTTCTCGGGCATAACTCAACCAATCGGGACGATTCTTGTTTCCAGTAATTTGTAAGAATGTCTAGATGATCCTAGAACTTTGCAGAACTTAATTTGATCAAATCTGTAATTTCTGCGACCGAAAACATCGTTCCACCTTTTTTCAAAACGACTGCCTCCGCGGAATTTTTGGCGATTTTTTTTTGTACGCGAAAAAAAAAGTTGGAACGATGTTTTTGATCGCAAAAATTACAGATTTGATCAAATTAAGTTCTGCAAAGTTCTAGAATCATCTAGACATCCTAACAAATCACTGGAAAGAAGAATCATCTTGATTGGTTGAGTTATGCCCGAGATCCGTTGAGTTGAAGTTACCGTTCCAACTTTTTTGGAGCCTTGGGCGTTGGAATGTTAATGGATCCAGCATAGACTATTGGTCCCTTTTGAAAATTATTATGCTTAGTAAAGTACTAACAATAAAATTATTTCATGATTCAGAATCACTGTGTAAAATAAGGAATATTAAAGAACCTTTCGAGGCAGGATGTTGAAGAATTGGATGAAAGTTATTGTAAAGTATTATACAGCAATTCCAATTAAAAGAGCCTAAACCGAAAAAAAAATCGGAATCGGCAAAAAATCAACTTTTTTCACTAAAACTGCGATTACTTCAAAATTTCAGCAATGACCTATACATGTTTGGGTACCAAAAGTTGCGTCTTTCAATTACAAAAAAAATTGATACCCAAACATGTTTAGGTCATCGCTGAAATTTTAAAGTTATTGCAGTTTTAGTAAAAAAAAAAGTTGTTTTTTTCTCTTTTTAAAAGAAAAATTTAGACGGATAGGCTCTTTGGTCCAGACACGGTCAAAACTCCATTTTAAGTTTTCATACGACTTTTTCAAATGTTAAGCTTATCACCTTTCTTTTGCGTCTAAGACAGCTAAAATCTGATAAAATGGCGCGGAAATCTGATTTTTTGAAAAAAGTGGTTTTTGCTAAAAATGACGAAAATTGCCATTTTTTGAACCGATGTAGGTCACCCTAATGGCCAAACAAAAAAAAAAATACGGGTCTAATCATTTTGGCCAACGAACCCCAAGAAAAAGTTTGAGCACGATCGGAGAACTTTTTTTTCGAATCATGCTGTTTTCGTGGGCAATATAGCTATTTACAATATATAATCTGGCAATACTGTTATCAAACGTTTTTGATGTCTTGATTTAAAATAAAATTTTAATAATCAGTCAATTTATTCAAAAATCATAACTTAAAATAATCCAAAATAACTACCATTTCAAAATCCACCCAAAGAAACAATAACTTTCCCCAGAATTATCCGATAATTGCATGCTTCCTGGTACAACTTAGCACTCCAAAGTACAAACAGTGAATAATTCTAGATTTTAACATAATTCCAACCTATCACGTATCGAGTGAGAGGTAATTTGGGGTTATCATCATTTCTACTTTCGAGATTTGTTTCTTCTCTCCCATTTGTTTCCATCCCATAGCAGCAGCCTAGAGATGCTCCAAAGTACCATTAAACTGGTTCAGACCTGCAGAGTTCAGCCTCGCTAAAGCGCGCCACCTTTAACCTCCCCCCCTTTTTAGACTTCCTCCGCAGCAGCCTCTCATTATGCTGATGTGGTGGGCGGAGTGGGGTCAAAAGTGCGCGTTACAGAATAATGAAAAGATGAAAGCTTGGGGCCATCGCGAGAACATTCGTGCCCCATAATTCCGGATGCCGGTAATTCACAGTGGAGATTCTTCTTGTTTTCTTGTTTTCTGTTTTTTTGCTTTTCTCTGCAGACTTGGCGTGTTTGTACACCGCGTCGGAATGTATATCTGCACCAATGTTGATACTATACGGACGCAGACGTCTGGGTCTTCTCTGATGAAGTGGATTCGTGTTTTGTGCGACGACGATTTCAGAATCACGAGGTAGTGCGTTTCAAGGGTGATGTAAAATTTCGGTGGATGTTTTTGTTGACTTTTCCGCGCTTTTCACGTAATTGATAACATAGCAAAGCAATCCCCGGTTCTTTTGTGGTCTCTGTTGCAAGTTTCTGCTCATTTCTAGGCGTCCGAAGATTATTTGTTATGGGTCACCCCAACTCTTTTGCGCAAATGGACCGACGTTTTACTTCCCCATCCATAAAGAAGGCCAGAAGGATACGGCGGGAATCGAACCAGCGCCCCATAGCAACTTAGGGATCGGCAGCCGAAGCCGCTAACCACCGCGCCACGAGGCCACGAGGTAATTGATTACATGTAGTGCTTGTATGCTTAAACCTTGGCTTTATTTGATCCATTTGATGCTCTTGAAATTATTGCAGAAGCTTCAAGCTATAAGCCAATTAGTTGGCTTTCATTTATTAGTAATTAATTTGAGTTGGCTTTTATCAGATTTTTACACTGTTTCAATTAAAAGCGATGTTGATATTTCAACCCTACTTCAAAATCTTCCTGCTACCTCCCATTCTTTTGAATCTGATTATTTCACGTTCCCAAATGTTACGAATCCCAGTTCATCAATCGTGCTCGGCATAAGATCAACGATAATTAAAGAATAATAGTTTGCACCATTAACCAAATGTTTAAATGCAAACATCTGTTGACTATCAGCTCGCGCGTGCTTCTCGAATACAACTGACTCTATGCTAGGCTGATCCACTCCTAGCTGTCTATACATGGGGTGTATCACCACCGCCGAATAGACTGATCCTATTATGATGAAAATTTAGCGCTTTCTAATTTCAACAACATTTCACCCCCTGTCTCGGAAAATTGGCCACCGCGTTGTCAAGGCCGACGCAGGTTTCGCAGGTTGATGTTTATTGCCTTGCGGACACATCAGGGCACACACGCACATGTGCAGGCAATCAACCAAAATAGCTTATTTATTGTCAAAATTCACATCAACCTGGCCAAATCCCACCGAGCGACGAGGGTATAGCTTCGCCGGATCAGAAGGGGGAAAACGGACTGCTGCGAGGTCGGAGTTCCCACACCCCACAAATGGATACACATGTGCCTATGGATTTTAATATTAAGGACACAGAGGGCAAGGGGAATAAAGCTAGATTCGAAGGGTGTATTCACCTTAATGGCCATGGCCTGCACGGTGCGAGGTATTCATGGCAACAAATTGCATCCAAATAACCCGAGGGGAAGTAACACCCCTGGCCCGTGGTAAACAAAACCATAACAATATACAGAATTTTAGATGAAGAAAAATATGAACACGGGGCCCAGGACAGGAAAGCATAGATCACGCAGGAAAATGATGACGATGTGGACGAAAAAAGATTGTTACTTTCGTTATTTTCATGGGAAGTGAGATCGTACTGACAGAAGTGAAGCACTTTAAGAGTTTCCCCTTTAACCCTCTACTGCCCAATTTTTTTTATTTTTCGCTTTGAGCAACTTTTGTTCTACGAAAAACTTTACTTCTCTTGTTTTATTGTTAGTATTTTAATTTACATTTATCTTGTTTAGTTTATGTTTGTTTTCGTAGTATTTGGCTTATTCTACCACCTAATATAATAACATTTGCCTATCTAATTTTTTCAAGTTTTTACAGTCACTTGTTCAATTTTTTGCTTGTATTTCACATTTTCTGTTATAGAATGTCCCAATCATCATTTAAATTGTAAAAACATGCGTAGAGACATAGTTTGTTAGTAATAAACACAGCCAAAGTTAACCCCTAAAAAAATGACGTTTTTAAAAACATTGGCAAAGTCACATAAAACAAGTTCCAACCCTAAAATTTTCGAAAATTTTAAGAGTACTTCTTTCCAATGCCTTTTAAAAAACAAAAATTGGTTGAAAAATTGATTTTTGACGATTTTTTAGATCGAAGCCCGTCTAAAGGCGGGGTTAGGTTGTAAGGGTTAAATGAGTTGCATGTTTTTAGTTGATTTATCATGTTGTCTAAAATCTACAATTTCAGATCATGTGAACATCGATCAACCAATTTCTGCTTTAATGGGCAAAATATTGCGAAGCCAATTTGTCAGTCGATTGTAAGAATCGATAAGTCCCACATTTCAATTCAATAACTTTAACATGATTCCCCCATAACGCGCTACGCCCCATCAATCTCACTTATTGGTTTAATTGACAACACGACAACGGCAATATTTTTCTCCACTTGTTAACAATGTTTTCCCGCTGCCCCACAACAAGTAACCTGTTACCAGACAAGCTGCCAGACGTAGAGCAAATACTAAACTAAACCAATCCCCAAGCCCCTCGTCCCTTGCTTATCGACGAAATCCAGAACCCTGCTTATGAACACGCACCAGAAGCAAGAGGTTCGAGAAAAATAAAAACGGAACCTGCTTCAACACCGCAAAGGCGCATAAGGCTTCCCCGGACGACTCACATCACCACCAGAAGACAAACATATAACGACCGGTGCTGTAAGCAAGCGAGCAGCTGTCAGCAATTATGTTGGCTACCGGGCATTTTGTGCCTATGATGGCGACCACCTCAAGGCTTCGATGGAGTGCTATCGTGACACAAAGTGTCATTTTGCCAAAGAAGCAATTTGCATTAAAATTAATTTGATCAAACTTATGTTAATAAGTTAAGCATAAGTAATTTGGATTATATTCAGAAGATTTAACATTTTACCAAACATAAAATTTATCATTTTGAAAATTGACAAAAAATTTAGCTTAATTTTTTAAAAAAGTCTGGGAAGGTTGAAAATGTGTGGTTGATTTTAGTGTTCGTGTTTTTGCAAAAAAAAAATAATAAAAAAAGAAGAAATTAAAAAAACTAAGCTAACATTAGAAAATGTCCAAAGTAATTTTTTAGGCCCACTCAAAAAAGGTATCTAGTTTCAAAAATAAAATAAAATAATGCTTGAAAATCAAACCAACAGTTAGAAATTTCACCTTTGAATGCCTATCTATGACTTGAAAACGGTGCATTTTATCAAAAAATGTTTGCACCTAAATATATTTTTTGAAATTTTGTTTGTTTTATTCGGTGTGTTTTTTTCCAAAAAACACTATGTTTCAAAAACAAATTATATCTCTGGAACCAGATACTGCACCATAATAAACTCTAGAGCAAAAAAAGCATCTTTAATATCCTGAAACAAAAAAAAATCATTTTAAAAAAACAACGTGATAAAAAGTGATAAAAAGTAAAAAAAAAAAAGATTTTTCCTATTGTTAGTCAGAACCATAACCTAGATTTTCGAATAATCACATGTTTGTACATGTTTGTACGTATTTTGTATTAGGCCGTAAATATTGTTCAATGTTTATGTCACCCGCCCTTCAAAATTGGTCCGAAAATCAGGGGCAACAATTTTTTTTATTCAGAAAACTATAAAATTTTAAAGAAAACTGATGTCTAATCAACGAAAAACAATCCAAAAAGCATGTTTAAACATATTTTGAATTCTTATGACATTCCGAAGCATAAACCGCAAAAACTTTTTTTTGCTAAAAAGAAATAATATTGTAATAACTTCGATATTTTGGAATCTAATGATTTCAAAACAACTAGACATGTGTACAATGAATTTAAAACACGTTTTTCATTCAAATGTTAAAATCATGGCTCCCAATTTTCATTTTTAAACTTTTATTTTTTTATATAATTAGGAAAACTTCACCAGTTCCTGATGTGGAATTACAATTTTTTGACAAAAAATTTGTCACCATTCACAGATGAAATATTACCATTAATTTTTTTACCGGGTAGCCCACAACTTTGTATGGAACTTTGTATGGAATATGGGTAATTCTCTACCAACTCACACGAAATCGGGAAAAGTTGCCCCGACCCCTCTTCGATTTGCGTGAAACTTTGTCCTAAGGGGTAACTTTTGTCCCTGATCACGAATCCGAGGTCCGTTTTTTGATATCTCGTGACGGAGGGGCGGTACGACCCCTTCCATTTTTGAACATGCGAAAAAAGAGGTGTTTTTCAATAATTTGCAGCCTGAAACGGTGATGAGATAGAAATTTGGTGTCAAAGGGACTTTTATGTAAAATTAGACGCCCGTTTTGATGGCGTACTCAGAATTCCGAAAAAACGTATTTTTCATCGAAAAAAACACTAAAAAAGTTTTAAAAATTCTCCCATTTTCCGTTACTCGACTGTAAAAATTTTTGGAACATGTCATTTTATGGGAAATTTAATGTACTTTTCGAATCTACATTGACCCAGAAGGGTCATTTTTTCATTTAGAACAAAATTTTTCATTTTAAAATTTCGTGTTTTTTCTAACTTTGCAGGGTTATTTTTTAGAGTGTAACAATGTTCTACAAAGTTGTAGAGCAGACAATTAAAAAAATTTTGATATACAGACATAAGGGGTTTGCTTATAAACATCACGAGTTATCGCGATTTTACGAAAAAAAAGTTTTGAAAAAGTTGGTCGTCATCGATCATGGCCGTTCATGGTCATGGAACATTAATACACTCTAAAAAATAACCCTGCAAAGTTAGAAAAAACACGAAATTTTAAAATGAAAAATGTTGTTCTAAATGAAAAAATGACCCTTCTGGGTCAATGTAGATTCGAAAAGTACATTAAATTTCCCATAAAATGACATGTTCCAAAAAATTTTACAGTCGAGTAACGGAAAATGGGAGAATTTTTAAAACTTTTTTAGTGTTTTTTTCGATGAAAAATACGTTTTTTCGGAATTCTGAGTACGCCATCAAATCGGGCGTCTAATTTTACATAAAAGTCCCTTTGACACCAAATTTCTATCTCATCACCGTTTCAGGCTGCAAATTATTGAAAAACACCTCTTTTTTCGCATGTTCAAAAATGGAAGGGGTCGTACCGCCCCTCCGTCACGAGATATCAAAAAACGGACCTCGGATTCGTGATCAGGGACAAAAGTTACCCCTTAGGACAAAGTTTCACGCAAATCGAAGAGGGGTCGGGGCAACTGCTGTGTGAGTTTGCGGAGAATTACCCATATTGAATTATGCAAAATGGCATCTTTTGACATGAAAAAAAAGTAATGTATGATTTAGTTTTTGGTTATTTTGTTGAGAGCTTTTACAAAATCTTGTTCAGGTGGGGCAAGTATGGATTTTAAAAATGGGAAAAAATAAGAATTGCTACAACAACATATTTTATTGGAAAATAAATACATAGAGTACCTAAAATCTGCTGAACAGTTGTTAAAATAAATTGTTTAAACTAAATATAGTGGTATTATGAAAATTTACTATTTATCATCTAAGTAATTTATTTTTTTCGTAAAAACGATCAAATTTTCTTAGCTTGTTACACTTGCCCCACCTTTCCCTAACGTTTTTTAGCATTTCGTACAAACAGAAAGCTTTTTCAATTGATGTTAGGAGGAAGGCTCCAATTACTGAGGTGGTTTAAGTAACGTTTTTATGTAAAATATCTGGTGGTCGCCTTGTTTACAAAACCGAAAGACAGAATAAGCAGCGTATTAGAAATGTTATGTTCAGATTTAAAATTTGTGAATTTAATGGGCCGTAAATCGCCGCTGTCGTGCTATCTTGTCCAAATTGACTCAAAAATTGTCCAAACTAACCCAATGCAATGGCTTAACTGCCTAGGCCACCACAGCTTGGTGGCTGATGAGATGTCAGATGTCGATGTTTGACACTTGTTGGAGATTTATTGTTTCAATTAACGAATTAACACATTTGTTATGATGGTGTGAGTTGGTAGCATTATTCTTTCGATTTTGGCACTGAGACCTCAAAAAATTTTGAGGGTAGGTAATTTTTATAAAGGAGAATTCCAACTAGGATCTTTACAAAGTTAAACATATCGATTTATTTTGATTTTAAATGAGTTTTTACCTAAGGCCACCCTTAACCTTCATCTCTCCTATTAGATTGTTATATCATTTGCGTGACAGGCCTGGCCTGAATCACGATTTGGACTAGAGGTGAGCAAAAGAAGAGCGAGCCGCTCAAAGAGCCGATTCACTGAAAAGAGCGAACGAACCGTGGCTCACAAAAAAAGAACCGCGATTCTTTTTTAAACTCCGGTCTTTTGAAAGCACCGTTTCAAGGCGGCATGAATTTCGTTAAGAATATAATTTATTGAATTTCAAAAAAAAATGTTGTATTAAATTTCTTTTTGAGAATTGAAAAAAAATCAAACATTTCAAAGCTTATAATAGTAGTTTATGCAACAAGTTGCAAAAAGAGGATTTTTTCAGCACGAGTCGTACATTTATCCAACGAGGTTCACCGAGTTGGATAAATACGACGAGTGCTGAAAAAATCAAGTTTTGCAACGAGTTCCATACAACATTTTTTGCAATTTCGAAAAAACACCCATTGAGTGAAATTTTAAGTCGAATTTTCATGTATTTTGTCAATAAATCGTTTAAATCAAAAAAATTTTGAAAAGTGTTACTTTTCGAAACAAGTGCTGAAAAGTTCAACTTTTCAGCACCCATTTCAGTGCTGAAAAGTAGAACTTTTCAGCATTTATTTTGAAAAGTGTTGCTATTCGATTCTGTTATTTATGTTACAGAAAAGTAGGCTATTTCGTCGTTCAAGAATGACAGGAAAAGTAAGTAGTTTCACGACGGAATTGCAAAAAAATAAATTTACTAAACAAAATGAAAAAAAAAAATCATTGCACAACTGATTGTACATTAAAGTATTATCGGAATACCATTTTGAGCATAATTTGTAAAATATTACCAAAAATCTACTGAATATTATAGAGATTTTGGAAAAAAATCCTTTTGTCCGATTAAACATCAGCGTTTGTACAAAAGAGTTCGCAGAATATTTTCTCCAAATAAAATACCTGCATTAGTTCAATTCTTGCAGAAATAAACGCAGTTTTAAAATTAATTGCATTTTTTCAGCATCCTAGATTTAAGTTTGGATGACATTCAATTAATCGAATGTTCTTGACATAGAGACCACCAAGACTTATGGTTTTCAAGAGCATCTTCTCGTTTTCAGTTTTAATTTTTGTTAATTAAATAATTTATAAAAGTCCAATGTGAAATAACTTATAAAAAACCCTTTTCATAAAAATTTCGTCTAAGAGCGAAAGAGCCGTTCAAAAGAACGGCTCTTTTTAATGAATGAACGAAAATGAGCGGCTCCTAAAAAAGAGCGGTTTTGCCCACCCCTAATTTGGACACTTTTCCGTCCACTGTCGTAAGGAATGGATGGTCAAATGTAGTGTAGGGTAGCCATCAATGAGACACTTTTGGTTTTCAACTTTCAACGATTTTTGTATTTTTATGATCAGCATGTTTTTATGAGCTTTTTGTTACATTTTCTTCTTTTAATATGAGATCGATCCGACCTCTACAGCCAGAGCTATTCAACTGTCTCATTGTAGACGCACTTGGCAGGAACAATGAGACAGGTGGGGATCAATGAGACACTCTACGAAAATCAATACTTTTCTAGTAAAACATCATGTTTTTGTATTGTTCCAATGCAGGTGACTTGCCTTGAATATTTTAGAGCAATTTTGTCAACATTTAACTTTAATTAATAAAAGCCACACGAAAAAGTATTGAAATTTTGTAAAATCCATAAATTTATACCAAAAAACTTTATATTTTTGGTTAAACGAAGTTAAAACTCAATAAATATGCCAAAAATCACTTCCAATTCATGTTTTAAAAGATTTCCATTGATTTTGAAAAGTTTAATGAAGAAAAACCCAAGTGTCTCATTGTTACCCATGAAGAAATATTAGTTTTGGTGTTAATGCAGACTACGGGTGAAAAAGTAATTTTTGTCCATAATTTACTTTAACACCCCAGAATCAAACATTTATGAATAACTTTTCAAGAGAGCGTCCATAACCAAAGCCACTATTATGGCAGACGTGTATCCAGTAGACACACCAACGTTACACCACCCAAATATGAGCCTGATTGATTAAAACTACGACTTGTGAGAGCCATTTTATCATTGTTCCCCGTTTCTCATTGATGACTACTCTACCCTATCACTAGAAAAAATAGATTGAATTCAAAAATTAGGTTGCAAAACACGTAACAAACGTAGGTTAATTTGGCTGTATCAATACACACAAGTTCTATTAAGCAGATCAATGCTTAAGATTGGTCAAAAATATTGAAAATGAGGCCCCTAGCTTGAATTCCAACTCATTTGGTTCAAAATTGAAAATCTATTTCTCCAGAAATATTCAGGTACGACAAGAAATCACTACAGCTACGTATAAAACGCCAGCAGCAGCAAGGCAGAGCCGAGCAACTCGGAAGCCATGCTCCAAGCGTCAAAAGAAAAGAGTAACGGCGATAACTCGCTAAACAATCACTTGACTGCTGGACTACTGCTGCCGAACCTGACCGAGAAGCCAGCAAGAACCTGCCGATTTGCCGGCGCTCTGGCTTTGATTTTAGCGGCTGCTGAGGCGGCGCCTGCGATTGATCCCTTCTGCAGATTATCGTTATTAGCATTTTTGCGATGTTGTTGCTTGCCCTTTTTTTTCCGCACGTACTTGCTCATTTATTAATTCCTTTCTCCGCTGGCGGCTGCGGCTTGTTCTGGTTCTAGTTTCTGCATTTTTCGCAGTCAATTTGCCAACCACAGTCAGCCCTTTTTTTTCGCGTGGTTCCGATGATCTTCCGATAAACGCATGCACTTGCATCCCCTCGTGTACGTACAACATGCTGATTCTGATGGTATTTTTGCAACAGAAAGAGGATTTTGCTTCCTGCCTGCATGTATGCGTATTTTTTCATCGTTTTGTTGTCGGCGTTAAAAAGGGTTTTGTAGAGCTGAAAAATTCCAAACAGCTTGGAATAGTGCAGGAGAGAAAAAACAACAATCGGGCAAAAACACACACAGTTTGTACTGGCAAAGGGTAGTCTTACAATAAAAGCCGAGTGATGCAACTTGTCGATCGATGGGCTAGAGTGGTCCCTCAATTAATTAACGATTTACCAATGAAATGATTCATTTAAAAATTTCTAGTGAGGAAAATCGGGACAACATTTTTAAGGTTCAAAATCATCAATAATCTGAAATTCTCCTGATTTTTTAAGGAAATTTAAAAAGGTGGAAGACAAAAACTTAACAATACAATTTGTATTGGTCTAGCTTTCATATTAATTAAAGAACAATCACTTAGCTGTCCATTGTTTACGACATTATTAGATTTTTTTAATAAATTCGTATAAGAAAGATTTGAGCTTTGATTCTCGTTCATGAAATAAAGCCACTTTAAGAAGAAGAAACTGAAAATTAATAGTTTCCCAAGTTTCAACCCACACAAAACTCTATTTTAAATCAATATCTCAATAGTTGATCAAACGATTTCAAATTTAATAAAATTATTTGTGAAATTCGGCCACGTTTGCAATAAAATATTTTTATTGTTTTTCTACGTTTGTGGTAATACTACATATTTTGAAACATAAATAAACATTTTTTTAATTTAAATAACCAACTCAAAGCTGATATTGGAAAAAAATAATTCAAAATTATTATAGGAAATTCACTGCTATTCGGGTAAAATGATTTAGATTCCGTAACGTTTATTTATTTTGAAAACCATCAAGATTTAAGTCTTACTTTCTCAACTAAACTCTTCTCAACTAAAGAGTGCTTAACTTTTATGTAGACTTTTATTTTGTTTGATTTTTTTCCAAAAAAAACTTCATTATAGAAAATTTTTGTTCGTGATGACTGCAGAGTAAAAAACATGTGTCTCTAAACATACAGTACACAGCAAAAAATAAAGTAAATTTGGAAGCTGTAATTTTGGAAGGTTGAATATTTCCTCTTTTATGATGTAATTTTACCTCAATTTAGACTGAAAAAGTGACATTACAGCAGAAAAGTGGTAAAATTACACATTTTCAGAGGTAAAATTACACCTTTTTTCTGACATAATAGATGTACCCCTTCCCAGATGTAATATTACCATGATTTTTTTTTCTGTGTATGTAACATAACATACTATGCACATTTTGTGATGAAACATGTAAACAAATTAAGTTTGACAGAAACCTTGTACAGCGTTTTGTTCAGGAACTCATGTCGAACATTTTGCTACAAAAAGCTCATGAAAAGATGATTTCTATAAAAAGTTCTATAACAAATAATATTACAAAAATAAAAAAAAAGGCGCAAAAAAAGTTTGTACACCTAAAGTTATTCGTTGACAAATCACCATAAATCCAGTCTCCCAACTCCAAATAGGCATCCTTGACTGATAAAAAAAAATTTGGATTGAATATAAAGATTACTAACTACTTAGTATAGATGTTAATATAACTCTGGAAATTCTATATAAAACTTATCTAAACTATTTTTTTTTTCAAACTTTTAATTTAATTAAATGTCAATAGATTACCGATACATCGATAGAATACATTTTTCGTTGGAATTTCGTACCAACCCGGAATTACGTCGTCGGAAATCCGTCTGCATCCGAACCGGTCCACGATTCACAAGTCAACCTATGTGGCATCAGAAAGGGCATAAAATTTCCGATCTTTTGATACCCAAACATCTATGATATCTATAAAACCCACCTAGGTAAAAACGTTGTTGTGGTTTCGTTTGAGCAACCTGCCAAAAATGTATGGGCTTTCGTAATTTTTGTTCTCGTGGATCAAACTTACTTTTTGCTCAGGTTTTTTAAAACGTGGGTTTTATAAAACACCTAGATGTTTGGGTGTCAAAAGATCGGAAATTTTATGCTCGGTTCGGATGCAGACGGATTTACCGACGACGTAATTCCGGGTTGGTACGAAATTCCAGCGAAAAATTTATTCTATCGATATATCGGTAATATATTGAAATTTAGTTGAATTAAAAGTTTGAAAAATTTAAAAAATAAGTTTAGATAAGTTTTATATAGAATTTCCAGAGTTATATTTACATTTATACTAAGTAGTTAGTAAACTTTATATTCAATCCATATATTTTTTTTAATCAGTCGAAGATGCCTATTTGGAGTTCGGAGACTGGATTTATGGAGTTTGTCATCACATAACTTTGTTTTTATTAATTTTTTGAAAGGTGTACAAACTTTTTTTGCACCTTTTTGATTTTTGTAATAGTATTTGTTATAGAACTTTTTAAAGAAATCATCTTTTCATAAGCTTTTTGTAGCAAAATGTTTGGCATGAGTACCTGAACGAAACGCAGTACTAGGTTTCTGTCAACATTATATTTTATTTTTTTCATAATTTGTGCATAGTTCCCAAGGGGTGTAAATACTTTTTTTACATACTGTACACATTTAACATCCACCCTAATAAATCAAACCAACTTCTCCACTGTTGCTGCTGCTGCTGCTCGATTGAAAACATATGCACTTTTTCACGCACTTGTGCACTTTTTTTTCGGACGAAATCGAGCGCAGGCACAGCAGAGAAGCAAAAGCAAAGCGACCTTTTTGTTCTTGCTTACAGCGTGAATTTTGATATCGAGTGCCTCGCTTTTTTCCAACTGCTACTCGGCCCCTCACTCACTTTGAGCTTTGAGCTTGAAACTTGCCCGTTTGATAACTCCGACGGTAGGCTGCTGAGTAGCAAAATTGTGAGCAATTTTTTTGTTCGCACTCTCCCTCTCTGTCTCGAATAAGCAGAAAACAACGAGGACAATGACGTGTTTTCAGTTTTTGTGTGTTGTTTTTCATGGAAATTTGTCGTCTGCGCTGACGGCGGAAAAACATGGTTATCGCTTGGCTGTTAGTCTGGTGGATTATTAATTTGTGGCAATCGGTTTTATTGCCAGTTTGTCAGACATCGGGTATCATATCTATTGATGATTTAAATAAGAAAATTTGATTTTAGTTGTGCCATTATTTTTTAAAAAAAATTTGTGTTCTATATTTTTCAATATTCTGCTCGCCTTTAACTCTGCTCGGAGTCTAGGAGAGGGTGATTTGGGAACATTAAAAATAGAAATCTAAATGCTGAAAAATGTATAATTGTTTTCATTTGTTTGAATATCAATTAGGCCGATGCAAATATTTTTCAAAGTTTATGTATGAACTTTAGGGTCTCGAAAGTTTGTATGGTGAGAACCTTCTTAGGGCTTAGGGGTCAGCTTGATTTTTAATTTTAGAAAAAAATGATAAGTAAGATCGAGAAATTTTACAAAGGTTATGTTTTTTTTCGGTCCGATTGTAATCTGTGTAAAAAAATTGTGTTGAAATGTTTTTTTCCCAAAAAAAAAAAATCTGTAAAAATTAATTATCCTGAAAACAAAACTTTCCAGTCATGAATGTTCTATAAGGCATTAGAAAATGGAGGGTTGTTTGGATTAGACTTAGAAAACTTCAATTTTCAAAAAAAATCAAATTATTCGCTATACAGCTTTGCCTTGGCGTTCTCGATTGCGAGATTCCTACTCGAAACTAGGTGTTCGAAGACTTGATTGTTGAGGCAATTACAAACCTCTTTTTACACCTAAGCTTCCATCCACCCCGGGATTCGAACTGACGACCTTTGGATTGTGAGTCCAACTGCCTGCCAGCGACTCCACCGAGACAGGACCCAGGGAGACGAATCCTACACCTGGACTGAGCTAACGACCTAACCTTTTTAAGTTAGTCCGGGGCCAAAATTTACTTCCCGTCCGACGGAACCCGAGCAGGGGTAAATAACACGGGAATACCATATTTTGGTATTACTTGGCATAATAACAAATACCAAAATGTGCCCTTGGTTGCCCAGTAATAGATGGTATAATACCATGAAATCATACCAAAATACTGTATGGGGAAGACCAAAGCAATACCAAAACGTGCCATTTCAAGGGCAAATGAATACCAGACAATAACAACTTTCCGGGTAAATAAAAATCTCATTGGACAAAAAACAGTGAAAATTTTCTATAGGATTACAACGGGAATTCAATTTTCCTAATGGGATTTCAATGAGAAATGGGTAGAATTTTGATGCTATATTTAAAACCTTCGAACAGGCAGGAAAACGAAGTCTTGCTTGGAGAGCCAAAAAATATCAGGTAAAGAAAACTAGAGGAATACTGGAATCGAACTCATGACAGGTAAGGTGTAGACACCATTTTAGCTACCCGTTTACCAACTGAGCTATCAGTTAAAAATGTAAAAAATAAAAAATAAAATGTTTTATTTATGTTTTAAATAAAAATAAAAATGTTTTCCATACAAAAATGACTTTTTTAAATCGCTGATAACTTTTCAGGATCGAGTTTTACAGCTTTGATATGTTTTACAAAGTTGTAGAGCATTAAATTTCCAATAAGAATCTCACTTTTGGGAATATTTGGATGGAAGTAGCGCACCGTGCAGACCAAACTGTAAGGAACTTGGGTTTTCCATACATTTTTTTTCGATTTTTCCCATACAAACTTCACCTTCGAGTATCAATGGGTAAATGATGACCGGATTTGCTCCTATTTGGCACAGAGTCATAAAAAAGGACAAGGAACAAGTGCAGCTTGTGGTTTTGAAAAAAAGCCCCATATTCTGGGCACCCTAATGGACAGTTGCCAAAATTGTATGGAGAGTTGTACGGGTGAACCAATGCCACAAAATAGCTTCTTTGGACATAGTGAAGGCCCCTTCAAAGTTTGAGCCAAATAAAAAAATACAAATAAAATCCATTTTTGGTTTTGGTAGAGAATTGCTCATTTATAGTTTATTCAAATGGTGCACTTTTGAGTTATTGGTTGTGAACAATTCTCGATTAAATTTTCAAAAGGTCCTATCTGCATAGGAAACCCATGAGGGATAGGTTGTTTTGAAAATTTAATCTAGAATTGTACAATTGAACAATTGAACAATTGTGAACAACAAAATAATCTTGAATTTAATGTAATTTAGAATTTTTTATTTAAGCAACACAAGAATTAAAATATATAAAGCATTTTCAGATATTTAAATTTTATATTTTTTTAAAATTCTGCCAAAAATAAAAAAAACTGACGTTTAGACCGTTTTATTTAATTTTTACGTACAAAAATTTCAGGAAATTTTATTGCCTTTTTCTGACAACAAAGTAAATGTCGCCCCCCTTCAAAATTTCAACCAATTTTCGATCTTTAAAAAGCATTGGAAAGAAGAACTCATAAAATTTTATAAAATTTTAGGGTTGGAAGTTTGACTTTTTTATGTGACTTTGCCAATGTTTTTAAAAATTATTTTCTTTTAGGTGTCTACTCTGGCTGTGTTTTTTACTAACACAAATCCGTTTTATTTAACAGAGTAGATTTGTAGTTGTAGAATTTTTGGAGTACATTAACATTTTTTTTAATTAGTTATTCTTAAAAAATATTTTGCTCAAGTGAGACAAATAAAAGTTGCCATTTTTGGCTGTAAAAAAATGAAGTTATTTGATAATATGAGTTTTTATAACAAAAAAAGGGGTTTTACAAAATAGGTATTTTTAAGAGCAACCTACAACTTTGCTGAATACACCAAATTGGCCAGAAAATTCTTTCCAAGAATACAAACTTTCAAATATGTAAATATTTACATGTTTTTGTATGGACAGCTGCCAAATTCGTATGGAGACTTGGACGAGCGTACTAATTATGAAAAATGTTCTAATTGGTCTAAGGGAAACTCTACATAAAGTTTCAACCAATTAAAAAAAAAACATAATTCCACGAAATCAACAAATTTCAAAGGGAATTGCTCAGCTTTCAAAAAGCATCAGTGATTCCTCGCTAAAAATGTAACATTTTGAAAATCCCATTTACATCTTTCGTGTGAAAACACGCGTCGTTCTTTCCCAAAACTTGTCAACCCCGTTCAAAACCATCGCGCTTAATCTATTCCAATTGCGTTCGTTCTAACTCGCAATAAAGATCAGATTTTGGCTAGAGCGAACGTTTGCGCGATAAAATAAACTATCTCAGTTAATGCGCCATTGATTCCATTGAACAGCTGTAGTTGGTTGCTGATATTCTCATTCCCATCGTAAAGACGCGACGACGTTAAACGATTTAACCTGTTGTGTAGAGTCGAATTAAGAGCGATATAGCGATTGTCACCGAATTGCACAGTTTGATCACGTCCGATGCAAGTCACGCAAAACTCATAGTCATTGAGTAGCTCGGCGTCAATTTGATGGGTCAGCAGATTCGGTGGCATTCCTAGCTGAAGTTGTCGTTTTGTCACGATCAAATTCATTTCAATGGTCCAACAGGAAGCTACAATCGATTCATCACAGTGCAACATCTTCGCGCTGTGCAGCATTCCGCTGCTACATGTTCATCATTACATTCCACTCATGAACCTAATTTTTCCTTGTTCACCCGAAGCAAACCCGAACACCGCATGAACTCGTTTCATGCGCCGTTCATTCATGTTCCAATGTTGCACAAACGCGTCGTTCTCTGCTCACCGGTTCTCCGTCTTCACCCACAAGTTCATTCGCGATCGTGCGCACGTTTCCTAAAGCCTCTGTTCTTCTCCAGTGAATGAATGAACTTCTGATGGGTTTGCGGCGGGGTGGATCCGCGAGGGGTGGGTTAAATGTTTTTTACTACTCTCCCTACTGCGGGCTGCTTCGTTCGGCGCGCGTTTAGTTCGCTGTTGACGTCCGTCGCAAGTGCACGTGTATTGCGCGTTTCGCTAAGGATTTTGCGCTCGTTTGTTTCGCGCGATTCATTCTGCCGCGCGTGCACGTAACGAATTCGCCGGCAAAACAAAAAAAAGGCCAGTAGCAGCATTGTAGAATCGGAGAAGAATTGTTTTGGTGGAACAGTGTGCGTTGTGTGTCCACCAGACCGTTACGGGGAAAGAATAGAACCGGGTTTGTGGTCCAAAGGGGAGTGGATCCGTGGGGGCATCACTGGTGTGAAACGGTTCTAAATGGGGAGCTCTAGTTCGGCTCTGACAGATGAGTGAAGTGCGGAGAGGTTCGTTGCTTCGCTGAAGTTACTGAGGAAATTACTTGTGATAACACTGGGGGAAAAAACGGAACGTACCTATAGTGGTAATAACTGATAAGCAAAATAAAAACATAAACATCCAGCGTGGTTCCACCTGGCCACAGGTGAAACGCCGGTAAAAAAACGTCGCGTATACGGCGCAAAGTAGAGTGAAACGAAAGTGTCAAGCCACGTTAAAGCCCGCGGGTACGGTACATGAATATAGATCCAATTATTCTGGCCCGGAAGCGCCCACTGGAGCGTGAAGTACGCGGTTCGTAGCGGGCCCTAAAAGTGGCGCGTGTGCGCGAAATTCACTACAAACCAGCGCCGAATGTGTAAAATCATCAATTTTTGGCGGATTATTACGCCGATTAAGCACGGTCGGCCACCGAATAGTGCCCAACTCTACAACAGCGTGTTGTTGTGATTTCCACCATCCAAGTGTTGTTTGTAGCACAGCGAAGAGCGAAGAATAACAAATCAAAACAAACCCTCGATGGATTCAACGCTAAAACGGACCCCGTTCGTTCCGTGGTGAGGTTTCGTCAGGTTTCCATGGTGACTTTCTTCAAACAAAACCTGGCCAACTTTGTCGGAGGATTATCGATTTTGCCCACAGCCAGTTACAACGACACAGCGTTTGCTTTGATGAAACCGAAAAGAATCTGACACGAAAGTAGTGAGTTGTGTGTAGTTTCCAGCGGCGACGTGTAGTGTGACACGAAACTCGTGAGTGTAACAGAATCCACCGGGAAGAACATGACTCGAAGGGGCCCCATCTTGCCAGCACCGAGCTGCTGGCTTCAGCTGCTGCTGCTAGTGACAGTTCTAGGCCTGGTGCCAGGATCGTCCTCGTCGTCCTCGTCGGTGTACATCGACAAGTCGGCCTACCGGAACGTGGTCGTCGAAATACGGGACAATGTGCCCGTGGAGAACTGCCAATCGATCCTGCACAATCTAGAGGTTAGTACGAGTGAAAGAATCCTAGCTTTTCTCCTTGAAACCATGGTGAGGGAGGGCTTTGGGTTGGAATAAATCAAATCTTTGGCGATAATCCCAGGGAAAATGCTCGAAAATTCCTCAGATGTCGAGCAATCGTTCATGTTGCGTTGGCACGAAAACTCTATTCTTTGCGACTACTGGTCGTACTGGGTGCTGTTTGGCTATCGTCTTTATTGCTTGGACAAAATCTTTTGGGGTCGCGGTGCAATTAAAAGGGATTTCCAGCATAAATCTTGTTTATGAAATGATTAATATGGTAATTTCAGCACTAGATTTGGATGTAAAGCAAACGATTGCAACATAAAATCGTACACTAGTTTTATATGATATTCGTTGAACGGATTGTTCAATAGATTGTTTTTTATTGTTACCCTCTAGGGGGTTTTAACTGATTGCACTTAAAATTCCATTGAAATTTTGAAGGTTTTTGAATAAAATTTTTCTTTGCTCCCTGATTTTTCGGGCCGATTTTGTACTAGCCTTATTTACATAAATGATAATAATAATTATCATTCCAATTGATTAAAACAACAAGGAAAAAAGGTTTGACATTCACTTTGAATTGAGGGGTTTTTAATACATATTTAATACCCTTTGATTCATCGGTATGATATTTTTATCTATTATTTTTGGTAACAAAAATCTTACATAAAATAATACATGTTCAGTAGTTGTTCGGTAACTGGGCGTTGTTTAACTGGGCTGCTGTTTAACTGGGCGCTCGATAACTGGTCCGTAGCCCAGTTAAAACGCAGACAAACGTCAAAAAACCAAAACAAACCAAAATGACCGAGGGGTTAATGGATGCCGAAAACCTGTTCAATAAAGAAACAAAGCTTTTTTCAAACTTGTATTTAATTTCAAGTCACAATTAAAGAAATATGAAAAGTAAGCATTGTAAATAAATTTGAGAAACTTTTATTTTATATTTCATCAGTAAAATATTATGCATCGGTGGTTCCCTCGTTGATTTTCGTTCAGCCCAGCATTCGGTGGCTGGGCTACGTTCTCAGCCCAGTTACCGAACAAGTACTGTTCAACATATTTGTTGAGAAAATTAAATTTGAATTGTTTATCTCAATAAGGCTAGTAAAAAAAATAAAGTTTTTGTCCCTCAGCTCTGGTGAAGGTCCCAATTTAGAAAACTTTTTTTTAAATAAAAGTGTTGAAACCATGGCTTGTACTTTTCCACTTCTGCAACGTTTGTTTTTTTTCAATTCCCAGTCAAAAAGAGTACTTTTTTTAAAATTCAGTTAACAACAAAAAAGTTTTTTTAACAAATAATGTTTACCAATAAAAAAAACCAATAAAAAATGAACTGTAATAATGACAAATTTTGTTGCAGTATTTATATAAAACCCTGTAAGGCCGTTGCAAATGTTTTTTGAAGTTTATGTCCCTCGGCTCTGACCAAAGTCGAGGGGGGGCGGGGGGAGCAAAAAAACATATATAAATTGAAATTTCAAGCTTAGGTTTCAACATTTGAATGAAAAAAGTGTTTTAAAATGCATTTTACACGCGTCCAGTTGCTTTACAACCATTAGTTTTAAAAACATCGATGAATTTACGGAATAAAATTCTCGCGAAAACGTTTTTTTTTTTTTTTTAAAGATCTGAAAAATATTATCATAAACCTTTTTTTTAACTAGACCAAAAAAAATGAAAGTTGGAATAACAAGCCATATTTTGAACATCTGACTGTAAAAAATGTAAGATTTGACGAAAACCAAAACTTAAGCAAAAAAAAACTTTATAAACAATATATTAAAAATTATGACTTATGACTACCGGACCGCGCACTTGATATTCTAAGATATAAGAATCTTAGATCTGAATTGAATAGAATCGTTGACAAATATATTTATAAAAGCGAGAAATCTTTAAATCAAATTTATTTCAATTTCAAACTTCTTCAGATATGTTTTGTAATAAATTTGAAAATTTAATCCGGTCCCATTCAGGATTATAAGATTAAAAAAGCAAGATTCAAAATTCGCATTTTTCAAACATCACAACTTTCGAGACAACCCCTTCTAGTGACAAATATTCATCTCCAGCAGCTTATGTCGGAGTGGCTCATTTCTAGTGGCTCTTTTTCCGCACCACACCGCGTGTTGACAAGATCAGAAACATCAACTTAATACCTCTCGTGAAGCGGCCCAAGAACCCGGCGAGTTATCTTTCGCCAGCAGCCGACAGTGTCGGCGTTCTTTCTTTTCGGGACAGCATGTTCTTTTTTTCGCCAAAGTGGATACTTCACATCTCCGAAAGGCTTACCCGGTATATCTTCACGACACATCTTCGGGTTTGAAGAAGACGACTTTTTTTTCTCGTTGCTGCCGTTGCTGTTCGGCAAGGAGATGAGCTTTCATATTCAAATAGGTAATAAAAGTCGTGACAAAAGTCTTCGTTATAAGCCGCTTTCCAGTCAACTGCTTCCACCCCGACCAAGTGAGGGGGTGGAATGCCAACCCGTCCAGCCAGCTGCTGCTGCGCCTGTTTTGCTAAAGTTCAACTGAAGATGGAACGCAAATGAAACGAATAGTTGTTTTGTCGTTTAAATATTTTTTCCTCCACCTCCTCCTCTCCGGCGTCATCGTCATCGTCAGGCCAGCATGTTTTTTGCCTATACCTGATGTTGTACAGCTTTTTTTAAATGCCTCGGTGAATGGCAGCTTTTCAAACTTGGGGGTGGTGGCCAAGTGAAGTGGAGAGTTGGGGGGTGGATGATGCTGTTGTGTGCCACTTTTTTCTGCTGCCTTCAAGCTGTATCATCTGAGTTACCAAGCTAAACATTTAAATACTTTTTGATCCATCATTCTTTCAAAAGTTTGAGACTTATAAAACCATAAAATTAAAAAAAAATAACAAGTCATAATTTCCACATTTGAATGAAAAAGTGTTTTAAAATGCATTTTACACTAGTTCAGTTGTTTTGCAAACCTTCGTTTTCAAGGAAGTTTAAGATTTGATGAAAACCAAAATTTAGGCGAAAAAAAAACTATATTTGAAAATTTTCTAAATTTCAAAAGATTTTTGAATACACTCAAACATGCATGCAGCGGAATGCATTTCAAATTGATTTCAGCTTTAAGATTGTACTTGAATTTTCAGTGAAACATTCGAATTTTAAACCCATGTTGCGTCTCCTCCCCTCTCTTTAAATATTTTCAAAATAAAACTGGTGACAGCAATATTATATCCAAAATTATATATTTATTTGTTTTGAATACATTGTAAAACGTTTATTTATGCATTTATTATTAATCCAAATGAGTAATTTTTAGATTTTAAATATTTTAAATTTTGGGATCAATTTATCAGCAAAACGTAACACTTGCGGAAAATAAATATCATCATACATTTATTGATATTTTGCTGAAATTTTTTACAATTTGGCTTGAAATTTGAAATTAAGTTTTATTTTTATTCTAAACTTATTTTCAAACCTGGTAATCTTGGTGTTCAAACAGATCTCTAGCGACATCGGCAGCGGCAGCGGCGAGAGATAACAAGATGCAGAGGCACGAACTTGTTCAAGGCAGCCCCAGCAGCAGCAGTGGATGGTGGATCGGCGCGGCACACAAAAAGCGTTCAGCTGACTGTTTCAGGATGATAGAAGAAGAATGGGGAAGCTGACTTGACAATTAGAAGACTTTCTGGCCCTGAGCCCGCCGCCGCTGCTGCGCCTGGTGGGACAATATTTGGAAATTTGTTTTTGGCGGGTTAGCAAATTATACGATGTTAGTTTTCAGTTGGGAGCTGTGTTGCTCCTAAAACATGATACACAAGTTCCTGAATGGATGCCTTTCATTTTGGCTGACAGACAGTGACGCCCTTTCTAAGTGGTTTGTTTTACTGAAAAGAGCGTAGCATCGAACTGAGAGGGAATATCTCTAAATTTGGTAATGATATTTTTACCTTAATTCCTGCAATCAAATTCGAGATAATTAATTTTATTTCATTTTTAGTTGTTGAAAGGTAGATGTAGCAACTAAGAACGTCACATTTTCAAATTTTTAACAATGTTTCATTCGTATTGCCGCGCACGAAATCTGTCTTCCAGGGATGAGGAGTCCATTAAGGCTTCCACTTGTTCCTCTAATCCACGTCGAAAGCTGCTACAAAGTGCTACCTAAACCGAACCGATGGCTCTTTCCCCCTGAGGTTCCTCAATTACCCAAAACAGGCTAAGCCAGTGATTCGCAACGACTGACAACTATCCGTTCCACTCACACACACGGTAGTGCAACTCCCGCGAGACAGGTTCCGTCCTCTATACCGGAACACTATATCAGATGCAGACAATGTGTGTGTGTGGTGTGGCCCGGCTCAGAACAGTCTGGTACAGTCACCAAAAGCGCCGTGGCGTTTACTGTGCGGCCATCTAGTTGGAAACCGCTGCCGGCCGCCCTGGGTAAAAAGTGCCCAAACGGCCGTAAAAAAGCACCGAATGCATTTATCATCCGGTCGTCTCGTACGGTACGGTTCCTTCCCATCTATAGAACCGCACAGAACCCCAGCGAGTCACGGTCCGTTGGGCACCCCGGGGACGGCCGGCGGGTTGGCTGCGATTTTCGGAAATATAGAAGGGGGTGGGGAAGAACGCAAATGGACTCGTCTCTCGCTGGATGATGATCAACGCGGCGAACAAAAAACTAGATGGCACCACCACCGTCGAGTGGGCTCTTGTCAGCGAGTCCAGCCGGGCAAGACCAACTTTAAATTACACGAAAAATGGGCATGAATTATTGGCAGTACTCTCCGACCCTTGGGCAGTTCGCGAGTTCTGCAGGTCCGCGCGAACTGCCCTGGAACCAAATCTGTTTTAGGGGCCACTAGAAAGGGTGCGAGATTGGGCGTTATTTTGGAAGGTGAAAGCTCTCGACAAATCTCTTCATTGAGGTGAGCTTTTGCGGTGACTTTGTTGCGGGTGGCAGTGTTGCCAAACTTCGCGATTTTTTAATGATTTAAGCTTTTAACTTCTTGTAACAACGATAGATCAGAACATGTCTTCAAGAAACTTGTTTTGAAGATCTGCTGCGCAACACTGGCAACACTGAACACCCCCGTCGCAAAAGTGCGTCCAGAGAATCGGAGACCGGACTCAGAAAACGAACGATGATTGATTCTGCTGTTTCGGATATAAGTAATTGATTTACAGGCGTGCACGCTCCAAAATGGAAGTGGTCTCCCGAAAAAGCCATTAATAGGTCGCCTCGTGACGCGGCCTCCCCCGAAAATCCAGAGCACAACATCACACAGCCCATTTCTTGTACAGAGGTGTCTCCTCCCTATGAGTTCTACGGGCCGGCCGTTGATGAGCTGCCTGGGCAACCTTTCACTTTTTACGGCCGATTCCGATGCCATTAAATGGCCTCCGTTTGCACCGTATGGCTGCGGTCAGCCGCGGTGAGTGCTTTTTAGTTGTGCTGGGCCTAACCTATTTTTCGCGTTTTCCATTCCGGAGCAGCACACATCTCCGCCG
The DNA here is from genome assembly GCF_016801865.2 of Culex pipiens pallens. Classification (NCBI taxonomy): domain Eukaryota; kingdom Metazoa; phylum Arthropoda; class Insecta; order Diptera; family Culicidae; genus Culex; species Culex pipiens. The sequence continues at coordinate 107,369,377 of NC_068937.1, read as the reverse complement.
GGAAGATGATGCTTTCGATCACGCATCACAGGCGGACGGCGCGAAATGCTGTTTTTACATCCGACCGCAAGCGAACGCGTGTACTCGCCGGTTGCAAACAGCTTTAAAGTGGGGCTTCGTTTAGTTTGGTGGGGAACGCCTGTAACGCGAATCTGTCAAAGTAGCCAGCATGTAACGAATGTAATACGACAGGTTCATGCAAGAGCGATAACTCTTTGAGTTCAATTTTCCACTCATATTGTAAAATGTAACGCAGGTAACGCACAACTGTCAAAAGGGCCAGGCCCACAATCTTACCATTAACCGCTACGATGTTTCGTTGGTCTCCAAAGATTGTTTATTGTAAACAAGCTTTTGGCCTAATATTGACTCCGTTTAAAACGTAACCCGCCTGTCATCGCCTCTTTGTTGTTCACCCCTCCTGGGGAAAACACCACGCATGTACTGCCAACCATTTACCGGCCCAAAATTGCCAGCGGAATTGGTTGTTACGTTTATGATCGTGTTCCGAGTGTTCGTGTTAAAGCTCGCGTATGTGTGGCGGGCGAAAGCCCTCTAAAACTCGCCAATTTTGGCCAGAGATACCACCGCGGGCTCATGACGTTAGTGGGAATCTGGCAGTCTGACACTCAAATCAATTATGCTACAGATGACCGCTTCCGACCTGTACATTACTGAAGATTACCCCCCACCGACCTCCTCTGGGTTGGTCGGTAGTCTGCGCGCCAAAGTTTCTCTTGGACACAAAATCAAACTTTGCGCGTTTTTTTTCTGGGTTAATGATCGGCAGAAGCTCAGCCACGCGCTGGTGCAATAAGCCAAATGTCAGGTTTTCGGCCGCTGCCGCTCGGAGGGGTGTACTTTTCGGGTGAAGCTAAGCCGCTTTTTGCATCATTAAATTGGAAGATTCGCGCGAGCTGCTGGCGGTTATTGGTGACCGCGATGGCAACATTATCTTCAATTAGGCAGGCCCCGAAATGGCAGAGATGAGTTCTGCCCGGCAATCGGGGCTGTTGACCTTGTTGCGATGGACGTGAACTTTGTGTGGGGATAGATGTTCGGCAACTTCTCGCACCAAGGGTCTGTGGATCTATTGCAGTTCATAAAAGGTCGAAGTCAAAGTCAATTATTGATTGAGATCTTCAAAAATCAAGTTAATTTTTGTAAAACAATAAGTTTTTTTTCTGATAGAATGCTTTGCAATTTGGACTGAGCTAAGTTTACTTTGAGGTATTGGTTGATTACCTTAAAATGTTCATAAAACACATTAATAACAAAATCGAAAATATTTATGAATAGGTTGTTGCATTTAAATTATTTTTTTTTTACAAAAATATTTTTTGCTGGATTTCATGAACATTTAACATAGGCTTACAAATTACTACTTCATCAATCAGGAACATTCTCAAGTCTAGAATTCAAATCAATTAAAAAGCATCGGATAAATGATTGATGTAACACGTCTTGACAATTTTGCAACATCAAAGCTTTGATTTGGATCTGAAATTTAATTAGATAAGGTTCAGCCAACAAATCCTGTAACCTATGGGAAACAACATCATGTAACGTAAAACCTACTACCCCTATGCACTTTCTTACCATCAATAATCCCATCAGATCAAATCTCTAAGTTCACATGGCTACCGAGTCCCTTTAATCCGTGTGATTTTGCCCTCCCCTCTTTCGATTCCCCAGGACCATCCAGCATAGCCTGAAACTGATTTTTCACTCCAATCACACACCGGCTTCAACTTCCCCTGGGTCCTTCCCCGTTCATCAGGTTTTTCCTTCGCCAGTATTGCACTCTCCGGCAGCGAAGAAAATGCAATTATCATTTTATTTGCTATTGATTCCGTGTTTTTTCTCCATTCAAGCCCGCAGATTTCTCTCTCCTTGAGATATTGGTTTTTGTTCGCACCATCAACACGCCACTTGGACGTCGTCGAAGTTGTGTTGATGCCGATGGTATCACGTGCTCAAGTCTGGTCTGCGCCACCTTTTTTCACCTTTTCAAGCCAGGCGCTACCAGTTTCAATTAGTTTTCAATACCTTTCCCGGGCGACGACGACGACTAATATACCGCCATCGATAAACGTTGGCGAAGAAAAACTCATCTCGGAAAATAATTTAACTTTCCAGACGCGAAGGTGCACGATGAAAAAAGTATGAAAAGATAATCAACGAATCATCTCTGTGGTAAACTCTGCTAGGTTGGCCTGACCACTCTGACATTTTGTAACACTGAAGTTATCTTCACGCCAGTAGCGTTTTCTCCTTTTGAGATTGACGCTTGCTACGAGCGATAATGTAACTAAATGTCAAAGTGGCCAGCCCCACTGGGTAGATTTAACCGCTGAGATGTTTCTTTATCCACCGATTTTTTCACTGTGCATTCCAGCAACCTTCAAGGAAATGCGATCCGCCAGACCCTCAACCCAGATGAAAATGCGTCGAAAAAGCTCCGATCAACACTGCAAAAGTTTGTTTTACCAAGCAGCGATGGCTCTTTTCTCGATTGGCTACGCTCCGCACAACAACAAACTTTACTCTTCATTTTTTCCAAACGTTCCAAAGTTGATTGATCTGTCTGTTTTATCAAAAGCGCGCGTCTACGCGTGAGTTCGCGGTTTAGCTTGCAATTTAACCTTAATTACCACGAGGGGTGCTGCTGCCGGCGCAACTCCCAAAGGTGCGAAAAGAAAAAATATGACGAAATTAAAATAAATCGACCGAAAATTAAAGAGCGTTGCAGCGTAGGAAATTATGCGTTCAAGGTTGATCAAAAGAAGATTCACTTTCGATCGATTCGCGCGCGCGCTCGGGTGATGATGATCATAGCTCTGGAGCAAACCGCGATTGATTCGATTTTTTAAGGTTGGCACAACCCCCATCGAAGAAAGTGAAACTTTTTTTTTTTAATTCGAAATTGCAGGGCGATAAGTGTTTTTATTGTGGGAGCGAAAATTATCACTTATTACATTTTTTCAACCCCTCACATGTGTACGTGTGTGTGAGGTTAAGCGAACCTTTTTGAAACGGTTTATCACCTGTTACGATTCCGGTTGGGCCGCGTGGAATGCCCCCCCGAAATTCAGGTCGTCAGGAAAGCTTTTACGGTATGGTGCAATCAGGGACCTGCTAAATTGTAGTCAGCGCGCGCGTTTATCAGTGAAGAAGCACCTTTCACCACTCATTAGGCGAATGACAGTGCCGCAGCACCTCGTGGTTCTCACACCGGCGTCAGGTTGATTGCAAACTGAAAGGAATGCTATTGAACGGTAATTGGATTTTTAATCGAGAGGAATAATTAACGCCGAAGACGGTGCGGATTATCTGGTGGGTTCGTTTAATTCAAAGTTGCGCGCTTGAGTCATCGAATGTGAAATTGTACTGGTTACTGAAGACTACCGGGTGAAATTGGTTTTAAAAACGTTTTCAAATTTTGATAAAGCTTTAAGCTTTTTCATAAGATCCTTTGCTAATTGCAAAATTCCATAAAATCATATGATATGATATGATAAACATCAATTGTAAAAAAATACTTTTTGGATGGTTTTTAAACTTTGTATATTATCTTAAAATTTTTAGCTCGAAAATTGATCGTAAAAAACATCTACTTTTAAATACGAGTACCTTAAACCGGGTAGATAACATTTTAATTTGCTTTTGGAATATTTTTCAACTTGTAAGATTTGACTCAAAATTATTATTTTTCAAACATGTACTGGGGTAGGACGCACAAGGTCGAAGGACTTTTTTCGGAGAAAAGGTTTTAAAAATAGTTGCGTTAAAATTTTTATTTTGAATTTCTGGGTGAATTTGATAGTCATTCTGTTATCAGATTGAAAGCGCTCAAATTTTATTTTTGCTATTCCGTCGTGAAACTACTTACTTTTCCTGTCATTCTCGAACGACGAAACAGCCTACACTTCTCAACCAAAAATAACAAAATCGAATAGAAACACTTTTCAAAAAAATGCTGAAAAGTTCTACTTTTGTGGATTGACTAAATACATTGACATGTGACTTACAATTCCATGCTAAAGGTGTTTTTAAGATTTACAAAAAATGTTGTATGGATCTCGTTGCAAAACTTGTTTTTTTCTGCTATAGGTTTTAAGAAAAAAAAAACGATTTTTTTATTTTGTTGACTAAGTATATAAGCTTTTTATCAAATATGTATTTAATTTTGGTAAAGTTGTTGAAAAGTCATAATTTTGCCTTTAATTGTACCTTTAAACTAGGCTTGTTTATAAATATAGATTTGTATTGCATTTAAAAATTAAACTTGAAGCACGAATCAAAAGTTTTCAAATTTTGTTTGAAATTTGTTTTTCTGAAAATGCCTATAAATTTTTAGATTATTTTTTACATGTGCTTCAAAAACGCATGAAATTATAACTTGCAACATTTTTTTTCTACTGGTGGGAAATTGTCCAAAGAATCCGAAAATGCAATTCGTTTTCCGATAAGAATAGATTTTCATTAAGAAACACCTTGGGTAGACTAAAATAATTCTTACTCATCAGGAATTTTTAATAATAGTTTATAAACTTTTTGAACTCTTCAAAATTTTATGAAAACTCCTTCTTGAAGCATTTTGCTCACTTCTCTACCACGGTCAGTATGATTCCGTACAATTCTTTACATATTTAATTTGTACTCTTCATTTTACGGAAAACCCCTGGTACTGAAAAGTTTATGCTGTAATAGTAGTTTGTGCAACAAGTTGCAAAAATACGAAGAGTGCTGAAAAAATCAAGTTTTGCAACGAGTTCCATACAACATTTTTTGCAATTCCGAAAAACACCCATTGAGTGAAATTTTATGTCAAATTTTCATGTATTTTGTCAATAAATCGTTTGAATCAAAAAAATGTTGAAAAGTGTTACTTTTCGAAACAAGTGCTGAAAAGTGTTGCTATTCGATTCTGTTATTTTTGGTACAGAAAAGTAGGCTATTTCGTCGTTCAAGAATGACAGGAAAAGTAAGTAGTTTCACGACGGAATTGCAAAAAAGTATTTTTCAGTACTGTTATACGAGAATCACAGGAAAAGTAAACAAAAATCAACAGTTTCAAGATAAAATTAGAAAAACTAACAGAAAAATCGAAATTTTTTTTAAAAAAAAAATTCTTCAAAATTTATTAGATTTTTGCCTTATTTGATATTACGATAAAAAAGTTATATTTTTTCGAAGAATTACATAAAAACTCTCTGAAATATTAAAGAAAACAATAGTTTTTTGGGCCATAAAATATTTGAATTATGTTTTTTTTTCATAAATATATTTAAAGATGTGCTCATATGGTTGACAGAATAGAAAAATTCGCAAAAAAAATTCAACAAGATAAATAACACCTAAACTCCCAAGCTCGAGAAAAAGGGGGAATTTCCATACAAATTCCCCCTTTTTCTCGAGCATAGGAGTTTAAGTGTTAAATAAATTTGAAAGATTGGAAAAACTCGCAGAATTATTGGAAAAACAGAAAAAAATATTCTGAAAGAATATAAAACTCTTAAAAAAATCTCACACAATTACTTTTAAAAGGACAGTTCATGCTTGCAAAATGAAAAATAAAAACTAACATAAATGCAACTGAAACAAAACTAGTATTTTTAAAATGAAAAAAACCGCTAAAATATTATAATACTAAAATAGATAACTTTGAAAGAATTACAAAAATCTTTAAGATATTTTGTTAGCAAAAAGCGAAGCAATCCACTTTAACGACCCCCGGGTCTTTTGCGGGCTCTGTTGCAAGTTTCTGCTCATTTCTAGGCGTCCGAAGGTTATGAGTGGTGCCCACTGGTGAGTCACCCAAAACCTCTTTTACGTAAATGGACCGAAGTTTTACTTCCCGTTCCGATATAAGGCGCGATCTGGCAAATCTCGTCTAGAAAAGTGCCACCGGATCCGTCTGCGATTGAACCCAGGCCTTACTGGGGTTAAGAGGCTACCTGGCTAACCACTAAACCCCCGAACCCGGCAATTTTATTAGCAAGAACTTTGGATAAATGGAAATTTCCATGATTTTTTTTTTCAAATTTATCCATTATAATTTTTGGTATTTTAGACGAACATTTTGATAATTTTCCTTACGAGCACATAATCAAAATTCACTTCAAATTGATAATCAAGCCCGGAAATTCAAATGGATGCTTTGAGTCTCTTTTCCTTTCTTTTTATTTTATTATTTACAGTTTTGTTATTTTTTTTTTTTTTTGTTAACATAATTCAATCTCACTGATCACTGTTCACCAACAATCTCCCTTCATATTGATTCCTACCAAAACCAAACCACCTGCTAAAGAGCAGTGAGTTGTAATCTCAATTGCCACCGATTTGTCTCCATCGCATAATGGCACCGTTTAGCACCCTCCATTATTGGTCACCTGCTCCACCTTCAACCGGCAACCGCCACCCTTTCGGTCATCATTTATTTTGTATTTACCGTTGTACATACTCGGCAGCATAGCTACAAAACCACAAAGCAACCCCTTCACCAAACCCGGAACGTATACACCTCCTCCCGGTGGCTTTTCCAACTCAACCGTCGAAGCTGCAACAATCAGAGTTTTTCCTCTTCCTGAACCCAAACCAAGACCATGAATCCACAACGAGTCGGGTTTTGCGGAGCACGCAAAGAAAAGACCCCCAGTATAACAACATGCGAAATCAATCTCCATTGGCAACGTTCCAATATGGTGATATTTGATTATATTTCCTTGCCCGTTTCCTCCAGCTGCCCCTCCTTCAGCTACTACAGTACGGTACAGGGCTAACCACCTGATACGGTCGACCGCCGCCGTAACCAAACTCGGCAGACATCCAGAGTCCAAGTCGTCGTTGGTCGTTGGAAAAACGGTAGCTCCCAAGAATTACAGCCGGTTTTCCCGGAGCATCAGGGTTCCAAAGTCGGGAACCGGATTTTGTGCGGGCCCGGGATAAATCAATACGACTATTTTATGATTGTATGATTTTTCACATCTGATACCTGATTTCGCTGATGGATCCACCGCCGCCAACACTTCAGGCGGGACGGGACGGGGAAACCCTTTTTTGTGCTGATGCTTTTTATGGAAAATAAAAATTGATATCAACATTGATCCCTAACGATTGCTGCTCTGAGAGGTTGGGGGACTGGGACGGGAGGGAATACAACTGCCAACTATGGTCCGGAACAGGGTAGACAGCATGGCAGCATCGGCTACAGATGCTTTCCCGGATTGGCGCGGATCCACTGGAGAGACAGAGACCAAGATGGGTAAAAAAGACAGGTTAGGAATGGGATTGATTAATCCGAAAAGGTATTGGCTGGAAAAGGTATCGGTTGAAGCTGCAGAAGTTACTACTTTTTGGTGGAACAGTGGCGTGCAATTTTGTGGAGAATGCTTCTTTGCTTTATTTTTGACTACATTTTAAGTTTTTCAGAAACTTTGGTCAACGACAATTTCAAACTCCTGTGTAAAAAGACATTTCAATTCCCACACACAAAAAGAGGACGCCACTGTCTGTTACTAGCGTGGGATAAGGGGTTGCTTTTCCCTAATCTGGCGATACTCACCGGAGAAATGAAAGCTCGATTACGACCATATTGGGATTACATATCACGACGAACCCGAAGCGACGGGACGACCGGGTAGGGACTTTTCAATTGTAATTTGCTGAATTGGCAAAACCGTATCGATTTAAGTGTGTAATCTCTCGAAAATCGTCGAAATGAAATTCCAGTGATACTGCCAATCCAGCTATTTTAAGACCCTTTTTTCCCAATACCTTTAAGCCGGGACATATCGACCGGAATGAAGAGTTCCGAGATACATGAGAGTTGTTATGACATGCACATGAGTGACACACTCTTCCGCGGCGGCCACAGTTTTCCCAGTAAGTCACATATGCATAAATTATTGTGTTTACACGCTCCGATTACTGTTCTACTTTTTTCTGGCTCACTTCTTGCGTCGTCGTCGTGCATCTAAGCCAAACATTGGCTTGCCGGATGGTTTAGCTTACGGGATGCCACTGAAGCATGGCCACTATGCATCCACTGTGACTTTCGGAAGGTAGTCTCGATGACGATAGTTTTCATTTTTTTCCGTTGAAGCATCTTCTCCTTTCTGTCACATCGTTATCACATGTCTTTGTGCAGTACGCTAAATGAAAGGACTCAGAGGAACGAAGCTTCTACTAAGCCTCGAAAGGTTGTATGTACCGAATCTCGATCCCACCATACGACAACTTCCCCTACGAAAGCCATACAGGTGCTGGCGATGCCGACCGTTCTGTTGACACTCTTTCGAGCCCTCCGAGCTCTTCATGCACCCATGAGCACAAGCATCTTTGTGGAGCAGCAGGTAATTACAACCGCGCCACAGATGGATGGACATTTGTTTACTTTGTTGCCTTCTGGTGGTACGTCATGGATCTCCGGACATACCCCATATATCGCAGGAGCGTCACCTTAAAGCTCGGTGGCCTCCTGGGAGATTTAAAGCCTGAGAATTCCTCACACAACCTAAAAACTGCAACCTTAACGACTTCGCGCGCGTCTCCAATTTGCTTTCACTCCTCGTTTGACTAACGTCATGATTCGAATTCCCGGACGCTTCGAAACCCGGACACTTCATTTTGTTTTATCAATTATTTGGATATAAGTTCGCATTATGAATGCCAAAACTGTGTTATTTGATGAACTCCAACATCAACTTTGATTTAAAGTTTGTTTGAACGCTGTAGTTAATGCCAAAACAATTAAATACAATAAAATTATAAGTTTACCAAAAATGCGAAACATTTCACTTGAAATATTTCATAGGCATTCGAAGCACCGGGAAGGCAAAGCAGAAATTTATAGTTAGGATTTCCTTAAATTCTAGCAATTTTTTTATATAAACTATCGATTATTTTGATGTTAACAGCTTTTTTGAGACCTAAAGAATACCATTCACTAACATTTCAGTTCAAATTTATGCGATTCATAAGTAAAATCGAGTGTCCGGAATTCGAAGCAAAAGTGTCCGGATTTCGAATCAGCTTTTATCAGTGTCCGGGATTCGAAGCACAACAAGTCATCTTAATTTTGAAATTCTGATGAAAAATTGTTTGAAAAGACATATTTTGCATGCATTTTCTTGAAACTGACTGTTTATACTACATCCTGATGATATTTCTACATTTCCAACTTATTACATGATTTTTTGCCAGCTATAACAAAAATGATATGCTACTAAGTGTCCGGATTTCGAATCATGACGTTATTCAGTGCTAATGGGATTTGAAAGTATAATAATTTTTCCAGCGAAAGGAGTAGATTCATGGCCGTACCGGTTCAGAGCGCAATTTATCTGCAACAACGGCAACCGGGGCTTGTTTTGCATGCTGGGAGGATGGCCTCCGGGAAGGATAACGCGAGTTGAAGATCCTTTATAGGGGAAATTCTGTTGTCCTGGAGCCAAAACTTTTGTTCGGAATTAATGCAAGGTTTGGCCTTGTGACCTATTGGGTACCGATTTGTTTTTTTTTTTCTCATTGTTTATTCAAAAATGAGAAATTTCTCGAAAATTTATAAAGTTTTGTAATTTTTATTCGGCTGATACATTGTAGATTCATTGTCCATGACTAAGAAGTAATTCTATATCATTAGACTTTTTATTGCTTTCGAATCGTTTCAGAGTTATAGCAACTTGGTAAATATTTTTCCTTTTTTGTCTTGGAGAAGATGTTTTATGTTTTATGTTTTATGTTTTATGTTTTATGTTTTATGTTTTATGTTTTATGTTTTATGTTTTATGTTTTATGTTTTATGTTTTATGTTTTATGTTTTATGTTTTATGTTTTATGTTTTATGTTTTATGTTTTATGTTTTATGTTTTATGTTTTATGTTTTATGTTTTATGTTTTATGTTTTATGTTTTATGTTTTATGTTTTATGTTTTATGTTTTATGTTTTATGTTTTATGTTTTATGTTTTATGTTTTATGTTTTATGTTTTATGTTTTATGTTTTATGTTTTATGTTTTATGTTTTATGTTTTATGTTTTATGTTTTATGTTTTATGTTTTATGTTTTATGTTTTATGTTTTATGTTTTATGTTTTATGTTTTAACAAGATACAAAAAATATATGAAGATATAAATAGAGGGGGTAAATTTTTAGAAATAAAAACTATGAAATTCATAGAGATTCGCGCTCTTTTTTATGAGGCATGAAGATTGTCAAAGGAAGTATAACATATTGTCTTGCAAGAACTTGGATTTTCATAGAGATTTACCCTATTTTATAACCTTTTTTAATTAATTTTGATGCGATATATGAACTTCATAGCGGTCCATATTTTGATAATTTTAATTTTTTATTGACCTATTTTTTTCTTGTTTTCTATACAGGAAAATACCGCTTCGTCAGTTTTTTTAGAAAATAGGAAAAAATATATGACCAAATCTTAGATATTTAATTAAAAAATCGAGTTTCTCTATTCAAAGATAGAGAATTCAATAGTATATGTAATGTAAATTTGAGTACACCTATTGATGTACAGCACACCTTTTTAAATTAATAATAATAATATTTCATTGAATTCAGGGGTTAAAACGTGTATCGATGGCATGCCAATCGTCATGAAAAATATTATTTAGAAGTGTGTATACAAAAAATAAAAATTAGGAGGTAAAAAATCAATTATTGATAAAATTTAAATTCAAATTTAAAATACAACTTGTACAATTGATTTTTATCAATGTTTATGTTGGTGGTTGACATTGGAAAAGACACCATTTCAGGAAAAAAAATCATATCTAATCAAATCTAATCTAATAAAACCCTAGCGCAGCCATCGTTCGGAAGCAGCCGGGAAAATGTGGGGCGATTATCTCCAACATATTTTTTTCAGGAAAAAAATAATATTTCCATAAACTCATCGATATTTTTCAAACTTTTGGTAGAAGCACAATAATGTATAAATCATTTTGTGATAATTTTTGCTTCAAAATTTAAAAGTTAGACCTGAAATTTTAAATTTAGTTTTTTTTTCTAACAATGACTGTTTGCTTCTTATTTATACCTTTTCTATAGAGAATAAATTTGAAATAGATGTTCAATAGTTTCTTTGAATTTTAATAAGATTTTAAAAATGCAACTTTGAGATTTATTTTTTCAGCAGATGTAATTCGGACTTCAAGAGGTCAAACCGGATTTCCCTATAATTAATTCTAGCTTTTGCCACAAAATAATGATTTACATCTTAATGCAGCTTCGTTCTATGCAAATTCCTGCTCAGTGCTCGCTATTCAAATTCAGCACCAAACCGATTATTATTATTATTATTTTGCAGTTGCTGCTTAAAGTTTTCCGACAAAATGTAATGAACCTTACAGCAATAACAAAAACAACATCAGCACAAAACACCGCCTTGCAGCAATAACAATTCAATTATTTTCGCAAACATGATCGCTTCTATGTAAACACAGCCCGACACAAACACTAACGATTTTATCCTTTTCTCCCTTCTCCTCCTTCTCTTGCAGGTGAGTGTTTTCCCAAGGACCTGCTTGAAGTGTGACTCTCCGTGGCGCTATAACGACAACACTTCTTCCCACGCTACTGGAGCACACTTTTATGACACACCGACACACTAATTGATAACCATGATGGAAACCGGGGATCTGACTACTAGTTCAGTTCATCTTACTGGTGCGGGGACCAGTCCCGGAAACCCCGTCCCACGTTGGTTCGTGCATCATCTTCTCTAATGTCATCAAGTATCGCGGAAGTCACGAACGACTTGTCCGTGAGAAAATTTGTCACAACTTCATTTCGGCAACGCTGAAGCTATCATAATTCATCCTGTCCTGACGCTTATTAGTTGAATCCTGTCCCAAGCCGGGTCGAGGAGAGTCGCCATATGGTGCAGCCGGTATCTTCAAGATATCCCCCTGTGACTTTCCGACAAGTAGAACGGGATGAAACGAATCACAGATACTTAAATCTGCACACACAGTCCTTGAAGCTTGACGTGCCGCTTCCGGAGAATCCTGTGAAGATTCTTTTACTTTCCCACATCATTCACACCCCCTCCTAAGAAAACCGTTTCAAAAACGAAGACTTTCCGTTCCAACAAAGTTATAAAAATCGGGACGTTCTCACAGCGCTCCAGAGCGCTGCATCAACTCCATGTAGATATACTAAATCGGCCCGCATCGGTTCACATGTTCACCGTTCCAAGGCGAGTTATAAGGCAAAGTCACTTTCCTTCGCCGGTGTTACGTTACACACGCTTCTTGTCTTAATTTTCGTTTAGTTTTCCCCGTTCGGAATTCAATACTGCTCGTTGCTCGCCCGAGTTTTACCTTAGCTTGGCACTTTTGCCTTCTGGAACATAGTCAGCGTTCCAGCTAGTTAGAGTCTTTTTCCGCACAGTTATCTAGTTGAACGAATGACGGCGCGACGACGACACTGATGGCGACGATGGCCGACACTTTTTAGTTTCGTCGTCCTTCCAAGTTTCTCATTTCCTTATTAAAACGATATTTCATCGTAATATGAGATTTTTTTTCTCCGTTTTACTGCTCACTTTATATTGGAGAGCATAGAGTACACGACGAGGTAGGGTGTTTCTTATTTGAAAAATTATGCCACCAGATGGGATTTTACAGTTTTGTTGCACAATGACTGAGAAAAATCACGTCAAACTAAATTGGAAACATCTAGAGGTAACATTTGTATGGGTTCACTTCTTCGTAATGTTCGCTAAAGAGCAATTCGCACAAAAAAAGCTATTTTCTGAAAATTGAAAATGTTTTTTTTTTTATGATACTTTTTCTATGACCAAAGAAGTCATTTAGCATCATTGCATTGGTTCGTCCATATACGTCGCCATACAATTTTGGCACTCGTCCATCCACAAAAGCTGTTGAAATATTCAAAAACCTGTATATTGAGAACGGATTTTCTGACCGTGTCTTTGGCAAATTTGTAGGTATTGCTAATATAAGACCTATAGAACCACTGAGAATTTTGGCTCGAGCCTCGAGTCGATCCGGCTCGAGATCGCTTTTGCTTTTCATACAAATCAATAAATTACCTACACCAAATTATTATTCATGAAAATTTTAAGTTTTGGGTTGGGTTTAGATGTCAAAAATGACACCTTTTGAGCTATGGTACAAGTTGGTCAAAATGTATTTGTCAGTGTTGCCATTTTTTCTAAATGAACGAAACAAATTTTTGACTTTATATTTAGATAGTTATTGGCTCGAATATTATTTTTTAACATATCAAGTCTTTACTTTTTATTAATTGCACAAATTAAAGAAAATTTTATTTTTAACGAAATTTCGATAAAGTTGCCAAAAGGTCATAATTTGCCATCATTATCTCTAGTAACAAATTGCTTTTTTTGTTGTTCGTGAATTATGATCGCTTGAAGGAAATGCATTCTGAATAACAAGCGTTTTTAAATTGAGAATTTGTGAACTGATCCGTAAACGATTGAAAATGTCTTTTTTAAAGATGGTGCTTTTGTTTTGCTGTAAACAAATAAATGTTTAACAACAATAATTTCTGTAAGGGAAAAAAATAGTTCACGTAATATTTAATCCTCTGCTGCCCAAATTTTTTTTGGAGTGTTTTGATTTTTCCCGTGTTCAGGAGGTCATTTTGAGCAACTTTTGTTCTACGAAAAATTTCACTTCTCCTGTTTTATGTTTTTCTTGTTTCATGTTTAGTATTTTAATCTTTATTTATCTTGTTTAGTTTATGTTTGTGTTTGGTAGTATTTGGCCTATTCTACCACCTCCTATCATTACATTTTGCCTATCTAATTTTTTCATGTTTTTACAGTTACTTTTTTCAATTTTTTGCTTGTTTTTTACCTTTCTGCTATAGAGTGGCACCATTATCATTACTGCATACTTATTTTTACCAAAATTATAGGAAACAAGCCTTACCCGACAAACTTCGTTCTGCCTTTTTGCCTTCCTCACTGAGGTAAGGCTATAATCCTGCTCTAAAAATGAACTTTTTATTAAAAGCTCAAAGACCCACCTTCATGTATACATATCGACTCAGAATCGAAAACTGAACAAATGTCTGTGTGTGTGTATGTGTGTGTGTATGTGTGTGTGTATGTGTGTGTGTATGTGTGTGTGTATGTGTGTGTATGTATGTATGTGACCAAAATTCTCACTGAGTTTTCTCAGCACTGGCTAAACCGATTTTGATCAAACCGGTCGCATTCGACTTGGTTTATGGTCCCATACATCGCTATTGAATTGTTTGAAGTTTCGATAACTAGTTCAAAAGTTATGTATAAAAATGTGTTTTCACATATATCCGGATCTCATTTATGTGCATGTAAACGATGTCCGGATCCATCATCCGACCCATCGTTGGTTAGGTAATCGAGAGACCTTTCCAACGAGTCTACAACATTAAAGATCTGGCAACCCTGTCTCGAGTTATGACCACTTAAGTGATATTTATGTACTTTTTTGAAGCCGGATCTCACTTAAATGCAAGTAAATGATGTCCGGATCCATCATCCGACCCATCGTTGGTTAGGTAATCGAGAGACCTTTCCAACGAGTCTACAACATTGAAGATCTGGCAACCCTGTCTCGAGTTATGACCACTTAAGTGATATTTATGTACTTTTTTGAAGCCGGATCTCACTTAAATGTATGTAAACGATGTCCGGATCCATCATCCAACCCATCGTTGGTTAGGTAATTGAGAGACCTTTCCAACGAGTCTACAACATTGAAGATCTGGCAACCCTGTCTCGAGTTATGACCACTTAAGTGATATTTATGTACTTTTTTGAAGCTGGATCTCACTTAAATGTATGTAAACGATGTCCGGATCCATCATCCGACCCATCGTTGGTTAGGTAGTTGAGAGACCTTTCCAACGAGTCTACAACATTGAAGATCTGGCAACCCTGTCTCGAGTTATGACCACTTAAGTGATATTTATGTACTTTTTTGAAGCCGGATCTCACTTAAATGCAAGTAAACGATGTCCGGATCCATCATCCGACCCATCGTTGGTTAGGTAATCGAGAGACCTTTCCAACGAGTCTACAACATTGAAGATCTGGCAACCCTGTCTCGAGTTATGACCACTTAAGTGATATTTTTGTACTTTTTGGAAGCTGGATCTCACTTAAATGTATGTAAACGATGTCCGGATCCATCATCCGACCCATCGTTGGTTAGATAATTGAGAGACCTTTCCAACGAGTCTACAACATTGAAGATCTGGCAACCCTGTCTCGAGTTATGACCACTTAAGTGATATTTATGTACTTTTTTGAAGCCGGATCTCACTTAAATGTATGTAAACGATATCCGGATCCATCATTTGACCCATCGTTGGTTAGGTAATTGAGAGACCTTTCCTATGAGTCTAAAACATTGAAGATCTGGCAACCCTGTCTCGAGTAATGACCACTTAAGTGATATTTATGTACTTTTTTGAAGCCGGATCTCACTTAAATGTATGTAAACGATGTCCGGATCCATCATCCGACCCATCGTTGGTTAGGTAATTGAGAGACCTTTCCAACGAGTCCACAACATTGAAGATCTGGCAACCCTGTCTCGAGTTATGACCACTTAAGTGATATTTATGTACTTTTTTGATGCCGGATCTCACTTAAATGTATGTAAACGATATCCGGATCCATCATCCGACCCATCGTTGGTTAGGTAATCGAGGGACCTTTCCAACGAGTTCACAACATTTAAGATCTGGCAACCCTGTCTCGAGTTATGACCACTTAAGTGATATTTATGTACTTTTTTGAAGCCGGATCTCACTTAAATGTATGTAAACGATATCCGGATCCATCATCTGTCCCATCGTTGGTTAGGTAATTGAAAGACCTTTACAACGGGGCCAAAAAATTGAAGATCTGGCAACCCTGTCTCGAGTTATGATCACTTAAGTTATATTTGTGTACTTATTTTTGTGGATCTAAAAAATAGCTGAAATATATGTGTCCAAACCGCTCATATTACCCTTTGTTGGTAAAAAGTGAGGAAGGCATCAACCACATAGGTGGATTAAGTTAGTTTTTCGTTTGTTGACGTTTTTAACTTTTTTGCTTATTCAGCCTCCTGTGATCAAAGTTTGATTTTACGTAACTTTTCCCTTACAATCGGCAGATTTTCCGGAATTGGTTCCAGAGTTGTAACTTTTTGGCGTAAGAACCTTCCTTGGACTTATACGAACCCAACGCAACAAAGAGCACCTCGATCCGACATTCCGTGTTGAATTGATTCGCGTTCGAACAAAACCATCGAAATTTTTTATGTATATAGATGTTAGTAAAAAATACACATGCAAAGTTGAGCCCTAAAAATTACATATTTTTAAACAATGGCAAAGTCACATTTTTCCAATGCTTTTTAAAGATCAAAAATTGGTTGAATTTCGGCATTTTTTTAAATCGAAGCCCGTCTAGAGGCGGGGTTGAGTTGTAGAGGGTTAACAAAGTATATAGCGTCGGAAACTGTTCAACTTTTGTTCAGGTGTTCCTTCCTGGTTCACGATGCCATGCAATATGTTCACGTTTACGAGAACTTTTTTTTGTTTAAATCAAATTGATGAGTGTTGGAAATGTAGTCTTTTAATATCTGGTAAATTTACACGCAAGTAGGGCGTTCAAATTTCCCGGGTTTTGAATTTCCCTGGAAACGGGAAAAATATTTTTGGAATCCCGGGAATTCCCGGGATCCCGGGAAATTTTTTAAACAATAATAAAATCTAAGTTTTCATTATATTTGTTATGTTTTCAAGCATAAAATCATAGAATTAGCTCAATCATATAAATTGCTGATAATCTACACTTCAATCTATACAAGGACGACAGTTTTTAAAAAGCCTATATAAAATTAAAATAAGTTTTTTTGTTCTTTGTTGTGCTTTGGATTTTAAATGAACTACAATGTGATTCAAATTAAATAAACTTATACAAATATATTTCTTTTTTATTTGACATGATCAGAAATGCTTGAAAAATTTCTTTGAAAATATCTTTAAAAAACAAGAGGCGACAACAAATTAAATGACACCAACCAATGTAAAATTTAAGATAAGTTTTGAATTTCATGTTTTACATAATAAAAATGTATGCAACAAGTGGCAAAAAGAAGATTTTTTCAGCACGAGTCGTACATTTATCGGATAAATCTCGGTTACTTTTTCAAAAGGTCCTATGTACATAGGAAACTCTTGGCGCATTTGTTGTTTTGAAAAAGTTATCTAGAAATACGACAAGTGCTGGAAAAATTAAGTTTTATAACAAGTTGCTTACAACATCTTTTGCAATCCCGAATAAACGCCTTTCGAATGAAATTTTTGCAAACATCCATGTGTTAAATAAATTCACCGTTAAAATTAAAAAATAATTTGAAAATTTTACTTATTGATACAAGCGCTAAAATGTTTAACTTTCACAAAAAAAAAACATTTGCAAAAAACATATTTTACAAATAATATTTAAGTTACTACCGCCAAATAGGAAAAAACAGTCTAAATAGGTAAGTTGTTCTGTTCCTGTTTTAACCAAAGTAATTCAAAACATCATGCAAAAAAAATACTGAATAGCTGTCTTAATTCGTTTCATTTGTCCTGATTTGCCCCACATACCAGTGCTTGATGAAACATAATTTGATTTGATTTTTTTTTTTCAACTTTCAAATCATAAATATAAGTAGATATATCAATCTTTTAAACATATATAAAATCAAATATGAAATATTTTAAGCGCTAGGCATTTTGCAGATCGGTAAACTAAAATTTAAACAGTTAGCCCTAATAAACTAAATTAATGCTGATATATGCCGAACACAAATTAAAATGTTTTAAAATTATTATCGATTCTGAGGTATTCAACAGTTCATGTATTTCCACAACCAAATCAGAATTTCCAGACCAAAATTTGTTTTTTTTTTCGGGAAAATTATAAAAAAATCCCGGGATTCGGGAATTTCCGGTTCTGGAAAAATCCCGGGATTTTTGTCCCGGGAATTCCCGGGATGGACGCACTACACGCAAGTATTTGGATGCTTGTTTATTTTTAATTATAATATTTATCAGTTGTCAGCAACATATTTGCTAAAATTATTCTGAAATAATTAAAGTCTAGAGTTTTTTTTAATAGGTCCTTTACTTTAAACATATAAAACACAATAGCTTACAGGACCTTTATAAAAAACAACAAAAAAAAACAATTTGGTTTGAGAATATGTTGCGTTCTGTTTTGAGAATTATGTAACAACTAAAAATACTAAATTTTGCTTTCAACGACTGTACCTCATAGAACTCTGCTCGTGGGAAACCCAAAAGTAACCCGATACATCTCATAACATATTGTGCCAAACTGCTCAAATCAGAACATCTTTCAATTTCTACTCACAACACCCTCCACACATCTCGAGCAGCTATAGTGACACTCGGATTCAGTCCATAAAAGTCGTGCCATGTGTTATTTGACCACTTCTACTCTTTCTGTATAGCTAGTTGAGCAGGATTCACACTATTCTGTCCTTTGTCAACGAACCGTGGAGCAATAATACGATGTACTACGGGCTGTGTCGGTCGGTCGCTCGCTCTCATGTGCCCCAAACTGTGCTCGCTGGTTAGCTCATGTCGAACCATCGTACCTTGCTAGATATCTTCAAGAAGAACGTTTTTTTTTTTTCTACTCTATGTTCCTTTCACACGTTATAACCTCCAGTTCGCTCCACATTGACCATCAGGTCCATTTGAGCCCCCCCTCCTGGAATACGAGCCATCGCTGCTCGAGTTAATCAAATTTCTCGATCATAAGCAGCAGATTCCTCACTTTTGTCGGGCTTCCCTAAAAAAAAACTTGAATCGCCAACGCTCGCGCACCATATGGTACCACCAAATTGGACGAAAATCGCCGTCGCACCGCGCCGGATCAGGTTGCAGAAGGTCCATCGCTGCTCTTCATCATCAAAAGACTCAGCAGCGGACGGGGCGGACGCAGTAATCGAGAAAGATAGATGTAACAGAATAAAACAACGCTCGAGAAGCAAAAAAAAGCTGATCAAAACTTTTCCACTCGATTAGGCTTACTCTGGTGGGGCTTCGGCGCGACAGGTCTTGAGGTTTGGCCATTTAGGCTGGCAGCTTCCCTTACCGCGCGGGGAGTTCATCATATTCCGAGAGGTCCAGGTGGGCACAGAAGAAGATGGAACCGTTGTGGAGTAGATGAAGTATTTTTTTGGGTTCAAACTTGGACAGTAAACAATATGCTTTTTTAGGTTATTGCCTCTCTTATTTATGAAAAGGCATAAATTTAGTATTAAATTGCACTGCCTTCTTTATTTGGTATGAATTTTGTAACTTTGCAGACCTTCTAACAATCATACAAAACAAATGTCCAAAAACAGCCACGTTTGTTCGTCGTGCATTTGCCATCACAGTTCACGCACTCGACACGCGATCGGTACTGCTGAGTGTCACTTCAATCAACTTGAGTCGAAGTCATGACATCCATGGCAATGACACTGAGCTGCTTGACTACATTGTTTGAGGCAAATCACGTTTTGATAGGTGGATTACACTGCCTTTTTTTAAGATGGTGCGATTAAGTGCCATACCTTCAACCATGATTGGAGGATTTAATTCCCCGCTCGAAACTAGGCTGCCAACGTAAATACAGCATCTTGCGTGGTTTCACGTGTCCCAAATGTGGCCATCTCTCGCCTCTATGTTGTAACGGACAATTTCGCCCTGATGAATCGTGATTGATGTGTGGTTTGGGGGTTGTTTAATACCTTATGGTTTGTTGATTTCTCTCAGATCCAATCTGGCAAAGAGTGAAACTGGACAAATCATCAGCCCCGCATTCGTCGTAATGAGACCTCACCTCACCTCACCGAGTAGGACTTCGATCCCGTGGAGCTTCCGTTACTCATTTCCCAGTTTTCAACAAGCACCGAAAAAAAACCCTGTCTTAAATCGGATTAGTTCAAATTACGACAGTGAGTGAGTGGTGTGTGTACACACAGCACCAACACCAGAAGGAACCTGCCAAGAACAGAGGTTGTTGGTTGTTATTTTGCAGCTTGTTTCTTTAAAAAGAGAAGAGGCAGGAAATGAGCAAATTTACCTAAACGAAAACGGAACAATGCCCTGGTGGACACTGCCGAAGGGTGGTGGTGGAACCCTACTTATGCTCCAAGTCTGGTGACGAAACAGCATGTCCGTTGTTGTTGGTGTTCAAGTACTACAACCACACCGGGGAGGTATTCTTGGCCAAGACAGGCTGGATGGATGTTTGTAATCTGAGCCTTCTTCCATGTTTCGAGTTCATGCTGTGCGTTGGACTTCGTCGTTGGAAGTCAAGCCCAGGTTTGGGGGGGTATGGAAGTTCACGTCCTCACCGAAACTTGAGCGCGTTTGTCAAGTCGATATTCGTCGCTGGAGAGGTGTCTTGCCTCACAGCTGACGTTTTTGACGTTTATGGAAACAAGCGTTGTCAATGAAAATTTGAAAACTTTGTTGGTGGTTCCCATTTTGATGGACGATGGTCCACGATTTTGGGAACTCATTTTTCTGCGTGTACCTTACAATGCTACGTTCAGTCGTACCCAACTGTGGTTAGCGAGCACAACGCCAACGAAATGAAAGTAGAGTTGTTTCAACTTTGTTCTGCATGGTAGCTCGGAAATGACCGGAATCTGTTAGTTTTCACAGCAGCTAGTGCCATGTTGATTAATTGTCACATCAAATGTCAGAAATAACGAACGCTACCCTGCTGTCATCTCCGGAATCGTTTCATATTCTGCACTAAAAATATTCCCTCAAATTTATAAACCAACATTTATGTTCGCTCGTCCTGAAAAACTTTCCCAACAAAGAACACTTTCTCGTCTTCTGCTACGCTTGGCGGGGACCGTTGGGGTACAACGGGCTCAACCAACTTTAACAGAAAACTCAAATCTTCAAAAAGTCCCACATGTTCCCGGCCATTTCCGGCTTTCATAATTCGTTGTAGGTGGCGTCCGACGCCGGTAAGAAGTCGCACTTGTGCAACATTTATCGTCTGGTTCCGTCCGACTCTTTTTTTTTGGGATACGACTGCTGGATGCCGTCGCCGGTGACGCCGGCCCAGCAGCGGCGGAGTGCTATTTGATGTAAGAAAACGTACGGAAATGGGTGGTACAGCATAACCAACGAAGAAAAAAAATGTTGTGCCGTTTTTCTTTGGGTGTTTACTTTTGTCGCCCATCTGCACTTTTAGCAAGGTTGCTGGTCCAGTTAAGTGCGAGATGGTGCCGTAGAACCGGGTGGTTTGACTGTTTTGACTGTTGAACTTAGCGATTCCGTTTTTTTCAAAAGACCCTTGAAAAAATAACAAATTTGAACGTTTTATAAGTTTTTACTCGTAATTTCGTTGATTGTGGTGATCATTTGGATAGTTTTTATCATTTTTATCGTTTTTATCGTTTTGATCGTTTTTTATCGTTTTTGATAGTTTTGAACGTTTTGAACATAATTTAAGAATCAAAGTCGATCTAGTTGAGTTGGACGGTATTTTTAGATCATTTTTCAGCCGAAACGCCTAGAAAAAGCAAAACCCTGTTGAGTAAGCGAAACTATTCATCCGTGCATCCATGCAACACACTCACCCATCATGCGGCGATGATGCAAGTTTTGTGCTATGCTGTCAAAATTGGTTTTCCAGAAAAAAAATGCTAAAGTGTGGCGCACACATGTGCGGCCAATTCGGTCCCTTTTCAGTGCCGGACCATTCCGGCCAGCCTACGACAAGTTGGTACAACTTCTGCTGGCCCAGTTTGGATGACAATCGGAAGTTTTTCCTTCTCTCTTGTCTACCATCGGTTTCTGTTTGCATACGTTTTATGAGTGAATGAGACCGTCACCAGCCTCTCCATGGGTGCAGGCGTCTGTACAGCGAACAAACACTGTTTGTGCATGGTGCTAAAATTAGGTTTTTTTGCTTCTTCTTCGTCTTCCTGAAAGAACTAAATAAGGAACACACTTTGCGCTATGCTTTCCCTCTTTATGCTTTGTCGGAAAATGTATGCATGACAAAGTTGTGACAGACTCGAGTATGATTTAAAGCGGTTTCTTTTTTCTTTCTCTCTGTCTGTTTTTCCAAGACTTCAAGTGCTTAAGTTGATGTTGTCGATTTGAATATGGTTGACACTCGTAAGGAGTCGCTTTTTTGAGGCGTTTGTTTTCCTCCAATCTCGAAGAAAGACAAAAAACAGCATATCAAATTGCAGCTGGGACAACAAAAAAAACATGTGCTTGACTAGGTTAAGTGCACAAATAAAACAGACAAATCTGGCTTTAATTATGCACACTTGAGCCATTCCAGATGAGGGCATCTTTGGACAGTTACCCAAAATCACATCGCAAGACATCGTTTTCAAATTCCGCAAAACCCTGAACGGTTCTTCCAGCTACCACCATCTGTAGCACACAATTGCCGAAATCTGTGATGACTTCAATTATTTTCAAATTATACTAAGAATACAAAATTTCGATAGCGATCGAACCTGGACTGCGCCGGAGGGGACCGCTCGGAACATATGGCGATGTTCCCGCGGCCTGGCCTGGCCAGCGAACATACGGGCGTGAAATAATCGAATTACTGGCACGCACGGTATGAGTTTTTGATTTTGTTCTAACGTCCCTTGTAGGACGAGGGGTGCGTACATCTGCCCAGATTCGGATCACTTGCTGCTGGCTGGATCGAATGGATTCGGGAATGACTTTGTGATTTTTTCCGGGTTTTTTTCTTCTTCTCTGATTCGATCGAAACACATATGATTTGTTTCGGTGAGAAAGTGCAAATTTAAATAACAAATTTGAGTGGCAGATGGTTCGAATGACTACTTGCATAAAATTACTAAAATCAAAATTAAGATGCTGAAATTTGCCACCCTAAACAAACTTTTTTCACAAAATTTATATCAATAGCAAACTAAATTACTTCTGGAATCACAATCGGTTACGTTTTCGAGAAACCTAACCAATAAATCATACAATTTGTAGATCTGGTAACCTTATCAGTATACATCGTCACTAAGGAGAGATGAGGTGATCTTTTCGAAAATGAATCCATTAAAAAACCATATTTTTGTTATTTTCTCATCAAGTATCGTGAGTACACAGTAAAATAAACATGGTAATATTACATCTAGCAATGAGCACATCTTTTATGTTTGAAAACAATCTTTAATTTTTAACACTAAAAATGTGTAAATTTACAACTTTTACGTCGTAATGTCACTTTTTCAGTCCTAATTGAGGTAGTATTACATCATAAAACAGGTAATATTACACTTTCCAATTTTACCTTCCAAATTTAAACAGTAAAAACTGTGTAAATTTAAAATAAATCTAAATTATTCGCTCTACAGCATTGCCTTGGCGTTCCCGATTGCGATGGCTTGATTGTTGAGTGTGTAAATTTGGAAGGTTGAAAATTACTTCTTTTATTATGTAATTTTACCTCAATTTTGACTGAAAAAGGAACATAACGCCAGAAAAGTTATAAAACTAAATATTTTCAAAGGCAAAAGTAATATCACTATGATTTTTTTACGTTTACGAAAGGAAATTGACTAAATTTCAGAAAGATGTTCAACGATTACTTTTTGAACAGTGTTTGGTACTGCTGACTTTGAGAAATTCGATCTTGCTCGATTACCAACTTCTACAGTCTACCAATAATTGCCACAACCTCTCCAACATCCTCGATCCTCGATTCCCCACGCAAATGATGCCCCGAGGATCACCACGAACGTTCTGGCCGTGGTTGCATCGCCAGGAACCGACTCGGTTCATTTACGTGCGTGAACTTGGCTTAAACTCAAATCGTTCCAAAAAAATTGCAGCTGCCTTCTCTTGGCTCTCTCTGAGACCAACCCCAGAACCCAACCCACGAATTATTCAGAACGCAAATTTTCACGGGAGTGCCTCGTCGCCAGTTTCGGGCGAGGATGGGCTCGCCATTTCGCGCCTTTTTGCTCCGAAGCAGCGCAAATTTTACGTGCTGCTGCTGCCGCGTTCAAAATAGTCAAATCGTGTGCTACAAGCTCTTCCACTTTTGAGAGTTTCTTTCTTCCCGAGCTGTTCCTTCCCGGAGGGACAAATTCCGACCGGCAGGATTCTCCATTGAGCCGAGCGAAAAAGTTTGATCTTCCGTGCGGCGGCCAATTGGCCGCAGCGACGACCCTGGTCGTGAGAAATCTGCGAGCGTTATCTGCCCAGAGGAATAAAACATTTTAAATTCAAGCTAGGCGGGTTTGGGGCGCGCAGCAAGCGCGCAGCAAAAAGCGGTCCACGAAGTTTCCTCGCGGGAGAACCAACCGTTATTATGGCCCAAAGTGAGCGCGAATTGTCGTCGTCGTCGTGCCAATGAGGTTGTTGTTGACGTCGTCGAGGGGCGACGACAGTTATAAGTGGTCATGGGACAGAAACTTTTTTTATTCGCCCATATCTGGAGGACTGATATCTGGCGAGCAGGGTAAATCACGCGGAATTGGCAGTGTCAAAGTTGGGAAAGAAATTGTTATAAATTGTTACAACTTTTCTTTCGTACTTTTATGGTGACCCCGTGACCCTAATCAAACATGCATTGAAGTTTTTGACACATTTGTACACCCAAACGGAAGAACTGTGACAAGCAATGCGACAACTTAATTATTACACTGATTGACAGCTATTCTGTTAACTTTCCTCGAATTCAACATTTATCTTGTCGCTCGTCACTTTCTGGCGTTCCGAGAAAAACGCGTTTTAGTATATTACCTTGAATAACCAAAATATAGAGCTCGCAATGTAAACAATAACAAATACGTTTTGTTTGGTTGACCATTATGTGCATTGTCCCGAAGGTTGGTTGAATTTATTTGCCAGAGTCCCGAGTTATAATTAAAAATGTTTGTAGTAGTCGGGCATGTACGTGTGTCAAACACGTTCTGACTTGAAATCCCTTTGACCAGTTGTCGCACTTACAGCAATTGTAGGGTGTGTCAAGATAGCACGACAAGATTGAAACTTCTTTAATATAAAGAGTGATAACAATGCTCGGAGATTTTTCGGCTTTTATCGAATACCTCAGGATTAAAATCGAATTTTGAGGATCTGTGAAGGTCAAAAGGTGAGGCATTGAGAACTGCACAAAATGGTGTTCTTAACTCAATTTGGCCCAAAATGCACGTGCGACATGATAGCACGACAACAACGACTTGACGTCCTATTAAACTGTTAACTTTGGTTTAGGTAAATTGTAATTTGTCAAAACTCGAAATTTTGCTCAATCTCTTAATCAACATTTCTGGAAAATAAGTTATTTACATTGGAGTCCATTCCCTCTAACACTTTCGACAACCTAAAACAAAACCTTTCAAAGCTCATGACATAATCCATGATGCAACAGGAATCCAATCCCCAGCTTACTCACCAGCCAGTATCATAAATCCTGACGCCAGCTTAAGACGGGCAAATCACTGCTTTTCGGATAGATAATCCTAAACCATCACGATACTGTCTCGATTTTCTGCACTATTAACTCTCCTCAAAAAAAAGGAAGAACGAGAGAAAAAAACAACAACATAAATCCATTAACCTTCGGAAGAGGCTATTTTTAAGAATGACCTTCCCGGTGTCATCACGCCAGCGGAGGAAGGGCTGGGCTCATAAAACGGACCGATTTCTTATCTTCCGACTTGGTGGTGGAAGGAAACTGCGACCTTTGCCGGAGGTGAGTCAGACCTCAAGCAACTCATGTGGAGTTGAAGTTTTTGAGCCGCCTTCACTCTGTGCATGAGATGGCCCGTCATATTCGTCACAGGTCGTAAAACCGAAAATGTGCGTAAAGCACCAAACATAAATATTAGATTAAGCACAGCGTGTTAAGTAGATGCCGAGAGTCTGGGGGGAGATAGGAACAGAGGAAGAAATATTAAACGGAGTTTCCTGTGCGAACAAATGAATGAAAACGGACGGAGTGCGTGGGGTTAGTCGACAACGGTGAAGTTGGGTTGTAAAATTGAGATTCATTATGTGTTACAACAGCGCCGCGTACCTGTCCGCTGGGAAGACGCCGTTTTTTTGGGAAGTAATTTGTTACGACGAAACCTATGTGAGGTGGTACATCATGCCCGGTTTACCGAAAATTGCTGCCATAATGATGATTTTCTGACGAGATCCAGGTTAAATTTGCACATTTCCGTACATCCCCAGAAGCTTTCAGTTATTGATGATGATCCTTGCCGGCGAAAGTTTGCCCTTAAAGCACCCAAAACGGAGTTTATTATATTTGCCCCGCGCACATAATACTTTTATGCTTTCGAAAATATTCAAGCCAAGTTGATCCAACTTTTTCTTCCCCCTTGTACACACACACATATCACGTGGAAGTCTTCCGCTCGGTCCCACGTGTCTTGTTCAAAAGCCTTCGAGACAAGACCCCCTACAAAAAAAAAGCCGCTCAGTCACCCCCACAGCTTTAAACCCCTAACGCCTGGAAGCGTCGTCGTCAACCACAGACAATTAGACATTTCTTTATCGTGAAAAATAACGGCCACTTTGAATTAAGCAGTAACTTCGCAAACGGACAATATGTGTTCTTGGGGGCTGCTGTTGCCGAAAAAATTATCTTCAGTTTCGAAACGTTCAAATTATACAAATAAAAATCTAAATAGAACATCTATTCATCTTCAACCCTGCCACCAAGAAAAGAGGTTCAAATAGAAAATCGACCAAGAAAATACCCTTTTTGCTTCCTTCACTCTTTTTTTTTTATTTCATGTCCCTAACACCGTCGTCGACCCCCTTTCGAACCGTAATTTATTACACCTGCGACTCCGATCCACCCGCCCCGAGCTGACGTGACCCCTTCTTCTTCGGGCGCCCTAACTTAACCGTGAAGAAAGCAGCAGCCATCCCGTCAACACATGTGTTTCCGATGGTAAACGGAGGGAATCAATATTTTCCAACAAATCGACAATATTGAACCCGCAACAAAGGGGGACGTCCAAAGATTACGTAATTCAATTTTTTTTGTCATCTTGAAGCAATTGAAATTTTGTTTCAAATTTCAATTTAAACGGAAAAGTGAAATTCTATGTCGCATAATTTTTGAACAACTCTCGAAATTAAGGAAAAGGGGGAAAAGTCTTCACCAGAACGTCGGATTCCCTTTCCTACTTTGCCAGACAGCTCCGGTTGACAGTCACCTTCTAAGGCTTCGCACACGCGGGACTATCGCCTTTCACCGACAAAGAACCCGCGAGGACTCGCGTTAATTAGTTACGGTCTTTACCGCTTTCGCACTAAATCTTTTTCGGTTGAGCTTTTTGTTGTTGTCGTTTGTGTGGTGAAACCCGTCAATTTGGGGGTAATGACAAACGTCCCGCTCCGCAACGGTTTCGGGGAAAATTCCCAGAAGGATAAAGCGTCCACTGGTGCCTCAATTACCAGCGTTCTTAGAGGATAATTACACAAAACTCGGTGGTTGAGCACTGTTGGGTACTCGGTCGGAACTATCTTTAATTAATTTGTGCACTTTTAAGGTACGATGGATGAATGAATTTAACTTTTTTCTTTGAAGAGCTTTCGTTTGAGCGTTCTAATTTAAATACGAAACATAGGGATAAGAAAATGAAACAACTTTATCGAAGACCTTAAAGCACTCCGAGTAGATCATAACAAGTTATCGGCGATGCGATTTTTGAATGAAATATAAATATTTAATTAATTTGACTTTATTTGGCACATTCAGACCGTTACAAATATTTGCCAAGTTTATCAACAAAATTCGAGTTTCTATTTAGGACTTTTGACTAAATTTGTTTTCAAGTTAGGCCGTTGCAAATATTTTTCAAAGTTTTTGTCATTTCAAAGTTTCATATTTAAAAATTTCTATAGAAGGTTGTTTTTTTCCTAATAATGATTCAACCATAGCCACATTGCAACTAGAAAAGGTCGGATAAACAAACACCTCAGAAAAGAGAACATTTTTTTGAAATATCACGAATAGATATCCTGAATGCAATTCTGGTAATTTTCCGTTGTCGAAATTGTATAAATTGAAATGTTTCCAAAATTGTTAACAAAAAAACAATTTCTATGCAAATGTTTTAAAAATTGACAACATTATTTCCAAAGTCGGGAAAAATTAAAATAATAAATCATACAAATTAGTATACAATCATGCCTCGGTTTTGCACGCCTCGGTTTTGCACTGCCCCGGTTTTGCACCGTTCAGCTGCCTCGGTTAAGCACGGCCCAGTGCTTAACTGAAGCACAGAGCTTATGGGTTTTTGGCTATATGGGAGACATTGGCTTTAATCGTATGAAAAATCATGCAAACATCAAAAAAATATAGTGTTTTGAAATCGGGATGATGTCAGTTATCCATTAAAATTATTATTTCATGAAAATTTTCTCAAAGATACGTATTTTTCCTGTATTTCGAAAATGCATTTTTTTCTCTAAATAATCTAAAAATATATTGTTATTGCAATATGGGTATCAAATGATCAGGTTTTTTCATACATTTCGAATGTAATAACAACATTTTTTGAAAATACTCAAAATTTTCACAAAACTACGTATTTTCGAAAAAAAAATACTCAAAATTTCAGTTTTTACAATGTGGGTATCAAACGATCGGGATTTTTTCATACATTTTGAATGTAATATTAATATTTTTTGAAAATACTCAAAATTTTCACAAATCTACGTATTTTCGAAAAAAAACTCAAAATTTCCATTTTTACAATGTGGGTATTAAACGATCGGGATTTTTTCATACATTTCAAATGTAATAACAACATTTTTGAAAATACTCAAAATTTCCACAAAACTACGTATTTTCGAAAAAAATACTCAAAATTTCAGTTTTTACAATGTGGGTATCAAACGATTGGGATTTTTTCATACATTACGAATGTAATAACAACATATTTTGAAAATACTGAAAATTTTCACAAAACTACGAATTTTTGAAAAAATAATCAAATTTCCGTTTTAACAGTGTGGGTATCAAACGATCGAGATTTTTTCATACATTTCGAATGTAATAACAACATTTTTTGAAAATACTGAAAATTTTCACAAAACTACGTATTTTTGAAAAACTTCTCAAAATTTCAGTTCTTACAATATGGGTATCAAATAATCGGGATACCTCTTGTAAAAAACGGATATTATGAGTATTTTTTCAAAAATACGTAGTTTTGAGAAAATTCTGAGTATTTTCATTTTTTTAAATAACTTACGAAATGTATGAAAAAACCCGATCGTTTGATACCCACATTGTAAAAACGGAAATTTTGAGTTTTTTTTCGAAAATACGTAGATTTGTGAAAATTTTGAGTATTTTCAAAAAATATTAATATTACATTCGAAATGTATGAAAAAATCCCGATCGTTTGATACCCACATTGTAAAACGGAAATTTTGAGTATATTTTTTCAAAAATACGTAGTTTTGTGAAAATTTTGAGTATTTTCAAAAAATATTAATATTTCATTCAAAATGTATGAAAAAATCCCGATCGTTTGATACCCACATTGTAAAACGGAAATTTTGAGTATTTTTTTTCAAAAATACGTAGTTTTGTGAAAATTTTGAGTATTTTCAAAAAATATTATTTTTTCATTCGAAATGTATGAAAAAATCCCGATTATTTGAAACCCATATGGTAAAAACTGAAATCTTGAAAAGTTTTAAAAAAATACGTAGTTTTGTGAAAATTTTGAGTATTTTCAAAAAATGTTGTTATTACATTCGAAATGTATGAAAAAATCCCGATTATTTGATACCCATATTGTAAAAACTGAAATTTTGAAAAGTTTTACAAAAATACGTAGTTTTGTGAAAATTTTGAGTATTTTCTAAAAATGTTGTTATTACATTCAAAATGTATGAAAAATCACGATCGTTTGATACCCATATTGCAATAACAATATATTTATGGTTTCTTTGGAGAAAAAATTCATTTTCGAAATACAGGAAAAATACGTATTTTTGTGAAAACTTTCATGAAATAATAATTTTAATGGATAGCTGACATCATCCCGGTTCCAAAACACTATAATTTTTTGATGTTTGCATGATTTTTCGTACAATTAAAGCCAATGTCTCCCATATAACCAAAATCCCATAAGCTCTGTGCCTCGGTTTTGCACGCCTCGGTTTTGCATCCTCCATATGCGGTGCTAAACCGAGGCATGACTGTATATGCAACAAGTTGTTCAGCACGAGTCGTACATTTATCCAACAAGGTTTACCGAGTTCCATGTGCTATGTAAATTCACCGGTCAAAACAAAAAAGAATATTGAAAAATGTTACTTTTCGATACTTGTGCTAAAAAGTTCAACTTTCAGCACCCATTTTAGTGCTGATTAGCAGAACTTTTCAGTACTGGTTTTGAAAGGAAAAAAATATCCATTCTGTTATTTTTGTTAGAGAAAAGCAGGCCGTTTCGTCGCTCGAGAATTACAGGAAAAGTAGGGGAGAGTGGGGAGACTTGATCCTCGGGGACACTTGATCCCGAGCCTGTATCTCTTCAACATGTGGGTAGGTAAATTAGCTCTGTTCTAGAAAGTTGTGCAAAATTGACCCAAACTCATTGTAGAAAACAAAGAAAAAAAATAAAAAAAATGTATGGAATGAGTTACACGCATTTTTCTGAAATGTGCTGCAAAAAACCTCCACGAGATCTTTTTTCTTTGTTTTGATATGTATAGAAAACACTAAACATCCATTAAAAAAAAAATATACAAGAATTGTTTGATAAACTTATCAACTACGAAACCCTTAGGCATTTGACGTTAAATTTATAGTCATACTATTTTTACAATCAATTGTTTATAAAAGTGCGTTTAGGGAGACCTAATCCCTGCATTTTTACAGTCACTGGAATCAGCCTCAAGCTTAATTAATTCGTTTGATTTTTCGTACATGGATTCCTCTAATATAGTTGTGGATGACTTACTGCTGTTTGAAACATTCTCAATTTCGGCCTTAAAAAAGAATATTTTAAGTTTTTAAATATTTAACAGACTAAACTTGTTTTTTTCACAAATGTTAAGGTTTATGTGAAATTGCTGTAACTTATAGAAAATCAAAGATTTGGATGAATGAGATATATTTGCTTAAGATTTCTTTAAAACGTTGAAAGGGGGATCAAGTCACCCCTAACGTTTTGGAAATGCCGGTTTAAAATATTTTTTTCAAACGCTTGTCAGCCAAACATAGGGAAACTATACCCTTTCTCAGCCTATTTCTATTATCGGCCAATCAGCACTTTGATCATGAATTGCAGCTTTCATAAAGACCTTACCAAAGTAATAAATAGCTAAAATAAAAGTGAGCAAGCAACTCTCCATTGTTGATACATCTGAAAATGTTGATTTAAAAGCGGAAAACGGCAAAAGTGATGAGAATCGGTCGAACGGCTTAGAGTGATTAAAATGGGTATATTTCCCCTAGTTGCATAGCTTTCATTTCATGCAAAACGTTCATAGCTTTGTGCGAAATTGACAGAGTTATGTGCGATACAAAAAAAGGGGATCAAGTCCCCCTAAGTAGTTTCACGACAGCAAAAATGATTTTTGAGTGGTTTTTGCATATAATGATATTTTTTCCTAAAATAGTATACATTTTAACTGTCTTAATTTTCAACTTAATTTTTTTTAAAGATACCTGAAAGGAAGACAAAAAACCCGCATTCTCGAAGAACTATGTCTCACGTATTTACCCCGCAACGCCTCAAGCATATCTCAGGAAAAGGGGGACAAAACTAAACTTTTTTGTTGTTGTTTAGTTAAATGCGCCCAAGAGTAGACAAGTCCGGGAGATAAACATAGCATCTCAGCGTTAATTAGTTTAATTAAAGCAGTTAGGCTGTGTGCATCGCACTTTTACCCGGAGAGACTTTGTTTGTTCTGTTGTGCTTCTCCACGTGGTTCATAAAAAAATAAGTTTGCCCGGAGTACGTATCTCGCGGTTGTCGCCCGTATCTGCTTGCCGGACTTGACGGCAGAGGAAAATTTGATTTTATGGTCTTGGGGTGTACATTTAATTTCCCCCAGGTATGTACATCGGCCTAATATTTTTATTAGTGTTTTTTTTTTCTTCTCTCGTCTGTTCCTTCAACTAACTTACCTTGAAGACCGCACAAGGCTGACAACAATGTGAAAGTTGGACGCTCGCTTATCTTCGTCGGCGCTCCTCTCTAGGAACAAAGTTTGTCCGATCTTGGTCCACTTGAGAGCGTCTTCGTCCCCCATTAGCATGTCAGCACTGAGGAGAAGAGCAGGTGGCATCGCCACACCTGGGAACGCCGGGGCCATTTCAGATCTGGCGGGTAATGGCCCCAGCAAGACCTGCTCGAGGTGTGTACCTAGAGAGGAGAGGATGCTAATTAACCAGTGGAGCGAGCGGGATTATAGTTAGATTCGTAATAATTAAATTAGGCGACAGCAACGCCGGGGTCCAGGAAAGGAAAGTTTGTTTTTTTTTTGTTGGTTCGGATGGGTTGAAGAGCTGCCGCACCCTTTAAAAGTCGTATCCGTTGCGCTCTGCTCGAGTTTCGGATGGACGACGTTGTTGACTTAACCTAAAAGCATGATATTAAAAGTCAAACAGTTCTCGGAAGGCTACGTTATCTAACCTGAAACGATGGGTCGGGTTACAGTTTTGGGGATGAGTTTTAACAACTTGTGAGCAAATGGAACACTAATTAGATAGCATCTCAAAAATTGCCATGATGACGAGTTTCATTAGTTTCATTAACGATTAACAAACTTTGTTTTTCTTATTTCCCGTTGCAGGTACGTTGACCACTGTGACAAACGTTTTAGCAGGTAAAACGGTAACCACGAAAAAAAACACTTGAGTTATCTGGACAGGAAAATCTACCATCTGGCATCAACTATTCCGTTAAACTTCTAGTAGAACCCCTCTTCAAACTTCGTTGCAAAGTATTTTTCGATATTCGTTTCGATTGTGTCACCGACCTCTATCGAACCTTCCTAATACGTAGCCCAGTCTGTGGAGGGGGAAAATCAACTCAGTTCAGCGGAAATATTCAACGTTGCCATTAACGACCCATTCACCGAAACACAACCGCACCCACACTCGAACTAACAACTTATTGGAAGGTCCCCCTCTCGCACAGGTAGCTAGTTACATCGACTAATAATAACTCGCGCGTGTAATCTTCGTTTTTATTAGCATCACTGGTTCAGCGGGCGGCACCTTAAAATGTCACTGCATTCTGGGTAAAATCAATTTCTACGAAGCCAAGCCCCCCTGCGAACACGGTCTTTTAGCGATGTATAAGCCGAATTTCCACACCGATTAATTTGCATTGGAAATTCGGACCAGTTTAATCTTCTCACTTTCACAAAAAAAAAATAACCACATTTCATACGGCAATTACGCATGCAAAACTACACATTTCAAGAGCGCACACAAAAAAAAAACGCCAATTTATTCTGAAGTGTCCGAAACGATTTTGCGGGGCACACTATTTGTAATAAAAGCGGTCCGATCCACAGCCACGATCTCCACAGCGTGGTCGCATCATTCCGATGATGGTAAAAACTTTTACACCAATAACTATTGTTTTGTGAGCAAACATTGACCAGAGTCCATCATTGGGCGCCCGCAGGCCTGGCTAACAATGCAGCGTTGAAGTTGTAATCTCTTGTTGTAAAACCCGAAAACTTAAAATTTGTATGACAAGTGGCAAATCGATGCAAACCGACCTTGAACAAACACATAAAACCTAATAAATGTAAACAATCTATCAAAATTTTGCTGGATTTGTATGCTATCTAATTTGTACTATAGTCAATACTGTTCTGTTGTTCAAATAGAATTAAGGACGCCATTGTGTGCAACTTTCATTGCCTCACCTTTTGACCTGACAGATCCCCAAAATTGATTTCAATCCTGAGATATTCAACAAAAACCTAAAACTCCGTGAATTGTTTTCACTTTTCATATGAAGGGAATTTCGATCTGATCGTACTATCTTGACACATGCGGAAAATTGCTGCAAGTGCGACAACTGACCAAAGGGATCTATAGTCAAAACGGGTTTGACACACGTACTTGCCCGACTACCGAAAACAATTGTAATTTCAACTCGGCCCTCCGGCAACCAAATTCAACCAAACTTCGGGACAATGAACAGAATGTTAGCGTAACAAAACGTGTTTGTTATTGTTTACATTTCGTGCTCTATTTTTCGTTTATTCAATGTCAAAAAGCGACGTGCGACAAACTAGCACGATCGCGTCGATTATCCCATACAAAATTACAATCGATACTCGTTTGACACACTTGTAAAGAAACTTCTGTTTACATATTGAGTCATATTTTTAAGCAAGTTATTCCGTCAAGATTGCACACCACCGACGACGATGCGATGGTCGCAGCCTCGGTCGCAGCATGATGACGCTTCTGGAGGTCGTCCAATCTGTTTTGCATATTGCCACACACACACATGCAATATTGACAAAAGTGATGTACTGGTCATCATTCTAGGTTGTTGTCATGCGAGGGTGTGTGCGTGTGCACTAGGGTGCCCAGAAAAAAATGACCCCCTGCTCCACAAGCGGAAAACGGTTTTTTGGGTTATTTTAAGCATCTGTGTAAATTTTGAGCGAAATTGGATGAGGTTAACCCATTGATACCCGAGCCTAAAGTTGGCGAAAAAAATGCTTTTCATACAAAAATGACTTTTTTAAATCGCTAATAACTTTTCAGGATCGATTTTTACAGCTTTGGTGTGTTTTACGAAGTTGTAGAGCATTAAATTTTCAATAAGAATCTCAATTTTGAGAATATTTGGATGGAAGTAGCGCACCGTGCAGACCAAACCGTAAGAATCTTGGGTTTTCCATACATTTTTTCGTTTTTTCCCATACAAACTTCACCTCCGAGTATCAATGGGTAAATGATGACCGATTTTGCTCATATTTTGCCCAGAGTCCTAAAATAGGTCAAGGAACAATATTCAGCTTGTGGAGCGAGGTTTTGAAAAAAAAGTCCCATATTCTGGGCACCCTAGTGTGCACGTGTTTGCCATTCAAGTGCTAATCACACCCAGTTGTATCACCACAACGCGCAGTTCCCATCACAAATTGATGTTGTGTCGTTGTTGTAGGGATGCAAAGGTAACCTTTCGATGCAATTTTGACTTTTTGACCTTTTCAAAGCTTGACGTATTGGTCAAAACATAGATTAATCTGGTTAAATTGTTCAAAAAAATAAAAATTCTAATTGTCCGTTCTACAGCATTGCCTTGGCGTTCTGGATAACTAGATTCCTACTCGAAACCTGATTGTTGAGGCAATTGCATACCTCTTTTTACACCTTAGCTTCCATCCACCCCGGGATTCGAACTGACGACCTTTGGATTGTGAGTCCAACTGCCTACAAGCGACTCCACCAAGGCAGGACCCAGGGAGACGACTCCTACACCTGGATTGAGCTAACGACCTAACCTCTAGGTTAGACCGGGGCCAACATTAACTTCCCCGTCCGACGGAAGGCGTGATCAGACAAATCTCGTCTCTGTTACACAGAGGTTGGAAACCTAAATGAAACCAAATAGCTACTCAAGTACTTCACTGGATCAATTGCTCTATTTTTTTAAAATTTGAGCTCAAATTTGAGCACCCCTTGGCAATCATGTTCGGCCCAGTTCGAGCATTGTTTATTTATTTGTGAATGCATTTTTATTTACACACTTTTTGCGCTATCTCTGCGCGGGCAAAAGCCGTTAGCGAAAATTTGCGCGTTACCCGTGGGCCGCTTATTCCGGCCATTTGAGCCGGAATCCAATTGTGTCCGGTGGCGGTGGTCGGTTCATTTGTTTTGTTTTAACTGCGTAGTACACTCTATTATTTTGTCAACCCTGCTGCTGTTGTTGTTGCTCGCGCGCATTTCCATCTTATCGACCAGCTGCCAACTCTGGTTACCTGAACCGGCAAAACCGGCAGCACTGGCTGCGGTGACAGCTAATTAGTATTATGAATTAATTCCGATGTAATGAAAATCTAGCGAGGTCAAGCTGACATTGACCGCCACCGCTGCTGGGTTTGGTGTGTTGACGACGGTGGACGGATTTTCCCGCGAGGTGTCAACTGGCCGTCCAGAGGCTTTCGATCATCGCCGCGTCCGAGATTGGACGTGACGATTATGCAAACAAATGATGTGATGGTTGGTTTGGGGGTCACTTGCAGGCTTGGTAACGGAGGTTTTTGTTTAGTAACTGCCCGGATAAACCTGCGGTGTAATTCTAATGAACTAGATTTAGTTGGTTGACAAGTGAGTCACTAAATACGTACTGTACAGTTCTGTTTCCAATACACCTCTAATCGTGCGGTGCTGCGTGTTGACAGCAATCATTTGAATGCCCTCAACTTACAGAGATGTTTTAAAAGGATTAAAAAACAATCAAACATGACCTAAACTACTATTGTTCACAGCCTCGGTTGGACTTCGTCGACCCGTGTCATAATTCTCTCATCAAATCAACATTCATTACAATGTATTAGGTGATAACTCCCCGCCGGTAATCCAAATTGGTCATCTCGAGTGTTATTTCGTTGTCATTGCATAAACTGCAGCATAAAACCGCTCCAAAATCCCCAAAGGCAACGGAAATTCGATAAACGGGCGCGACTCGACCCTAACCGCACAACAAATTCGAACAAATTTTTCCTTCGTCGTTTTTTGGTGAGGTCGTAAAAAAGCACCAAAATTGACCGCCTTCACCGGGCGACCCCCGAGAGATCCCAGGTGGCAGTCCCCGCGTCAGCAGCATCTGCTAAGACTGTCAATTATGTGTGATTTTTATTTCTCTCCGCACAAACTCTGTGCTGGGTCGCCGGACGGCGACAAACAACCGTTGTCGACGCTTGATTTTATGACCAATTTTGGGGCTTCGCCCAAACCTCCCCGAAGCGATTAGTACTTGGACGTGGTGGCCCTGGCCGTTGAGGCTGCCTGCGGCTTCAAATAGAGAAGAAATTAAGCATCCACACACGCGACCGCACGCAAGAGTCAATTTCAAAATTAGTCTTCGATTAAGTTCCCATTTCGAGGTGAACAACAGCTCATCGGATTGTATCATCTCCTCTTCAGTAAGAGACCCCATACACGTGTGTGTTGCTGTGGGTCGTCTCTTCAAGACCCGCCGCCGTAACACGTAAATTACAGCTCATTAAAATGGTTTACTTTCGATTTCATCAACGTTTGGGATTCGCGCTCTGTGCTACCGTTTCGCTCCAAGTTCTGCCTATATCTACGGCTTGTCCAGCGAGGTATGCCAATTTGAACCTCCTCCTTCTACTGCTCGTGTGTGTGTGCTGCGGCCGTTTTGTTGTTTCTATATAGTCATTACACATGAAAATTGCACAAAGAGCGGTAATTACCAGCCGGGAATTGGGACTTTGTCGTCGTCGTCGACTTGCTGGTTAGTTGTTGCAACGACACACTTTAGAGCAGCCCCAGGTCGTCCGTGTGTGACAATTGTCCCAAAAGTGGGATTTGGAGCCGTTCCAGAGCCGTGCATATGGAGACCAGCGCCGCCGCCGCCACCGTTCCAGATTGACCGTTTAGCTGGTGGTCCTGTCTCCCACTCGGGGGATGACCGGCCCGCTTGACATTAGAAATGTTGCTCAGCGCAGTGGAAAAATTGGAGCACGTCGGCCTGAACCTGTACCGGTGCAGCTACGGCACCATCCAAGGGCGAAGAGATTGGGAATCTGCACTAGCGCGGTCAAACCGCGTACGCGAAGGCAAGCAGCTGAAGATGGTATCTCTCCCTCGACGTTGATTATTCATGTCGATTTGGAGGTTGAGGCAGGGCAGTAAAATTAGCTTTGGACGTTGCAACATGTAGTTGTGAGGTGTACGTGTGCACTTTGAAGTCCGCAATAGGCTAGAGCTCAGCTGAGGCCTTTCAAGAGGTCAGTTGGTCAGCAAATGGTTGTGGTAGGGCAGCGCAGGCTGTTTGCTAATTAGCTGCGAACTGAAATTGATACGCGATGCAGTGATTGACGAGATGATTGTTGGAGGACAAGGGGACGGATGTTCAAGAAGGGGCCTTACTTGAGGTCAGTTGAGGTTGCCTAATGGCCTATGAACTCGAACAAGAGTGTGCCAGTTGAAGCAATCAGTGCGATACTATCCTCTTTATGTTTGCATTGACATTATTTGAAAATTTTGTTAAAGTTACATGAATAGCATGAAAAAAATCTTCTTTTTGTAATTGTTTTTGGTCACTTGTCCTGAATAAAGTTTAAAATGTTTTAATTAAAACAATTTCTTCTAATTGTTACGATTTAACAGTTATAAGCAGTTTGAAGCTAAATATGTAGAAAATTAGCAAATCTCTAAAAGTTACCGTAAACAAAACGCGAAATTAAAAAGAAGAAATTTAAAAAATAAACACAACATTTGATCGTTTTATCACAAATTTCGAAGCACAGTTGAACATATTTTTTTCAATTTTCAAGGTGATAGTTAGACATCTTTTTTCAAAACATTCAAAATTTTAAACATTTTGCCGAATAAAGAAAATGACGGATAACAAATTGTTAAGAATAAATCTGAAGTTATTTTTGCAAATGATATTTGCTTGAGTTTTATTTATTTAGCAACGTGTCTAGTGAACTATTTGGACTATGGACTTAAAAGTTTTTTTTTATTTAAATATGAATATGAGTTGGTTTCTAAAAAATAAAAAAAAATGGGATTTTTTGCATTATTTCAGACATCTTTAGCTCTCTGGACTATTTGAAAGATGATTTAATTTAATTCGGGGATTTTTATCATTTATTTGAACATGACCAACTCTTAATAATTTCAGTTTTTTTTCCAATTCCTCAAAACGTGTCCAGTTCTTTAGACAATTTTAAAAATGATTTTAATCATTTCTGGGAGTTTTTGCATTTTTTAACATGCTCAGTGCATTGAAAATAAAATTGAATTTCAAAAGTAAGTTCTATCATTTTTGGATTTTTATGAACAAAAGCTTTTCTTTGAAAACAAACAGGTTTTTGCCTTCCTCACCTCAATGAGGAAAGGCTAACGACGGTCACTCGAAAAGCGAACTTCTTAATTTGACCTACTAGACCCACCTTCACGTATACAAATCGACTCAGAATCAAATTCTGAGCAAATGTCTGTGTGCAAATGATTAATCGATTTGATCCATTTTAAGATATTAATTAAGAGACCTTTCCAACGAGCCCAAAACATTGAAGATCTGACAACCCTATCAAAAGTTATAAGCACTTATGTGTTATTAATACACTTTTTTGAAGCCGGATCTCAAATATTTTGATGAAAACGTTGTCCGGATCTACCATGTGACCCATTGTTGGATGCGTAATCAAAAGACCTTTTCAACAAGCCCAAAACATTAAAGACCTGACAACCCTATTAAAAGTATATTGATGTGAGGAAGGCACCAACCACCTTAAGGTGGATTAAGTATCGTTTTTTTTTTTAATAAATCTTAATCGTAGAGCTCTAAAATTTTCAATTTGCAGTGAAAAAGTTTTTTGTCGATTCAAATCGCAACTGTTTATGAATAGTTTGTCAAGATCGTTAATTTGGGCAGTATAATTTGCAAGATTGAAGAAGACCCACGCAAATAAATTTGCCTATTTTCACCAACATGCCATGATAAACCAAATTACAGCCAAATTCATTGTACTAAAGACCATATCAGCAGCAGAATCGACGCGAGGCGTCGAAGGCCAATTGACAGTATTCGTTTAATGGTCAAATAAAACCATTGTACTATCAGGCATCAGAGAAAGACGGTGTTTGTGTGTGTATGTGCGTGTTGTTCGTGTGTACCTTTTCCTTCATCCAAACTATAAATCCAGTGTTTGTTCTGTGTTGTTTCACCCCCAGAAGTTGGTCCCAAGTGGATGTAATTTAAAACACATTTCTGAACAGCTACAAAAAAAAAGCTTTCCCTTCTGGCTACTGCTGCCTCTGCTCTGTTCGAGTAAAGTGATACTAACTTTTATAGTGTTGGAATAAAGATAAAACTTTTAGCGTGCACACCACACACACGCCCTCACCAGCAGACGCACCCAGGGCCGAAGTGAGACCGGTCACGCACTCGTGAAGCTCCACCCGCCTCTCCCTCATCTCTCCGGTTTTGGGCAAAAGTTTAAGGTCCCACAGCGGAGAAAAACCCTTTGGAAATCTGGGAACCCGGCGCAAATGATCTCCTGAAATCGTTTATTCGTTTAGCTGAGGCTTCTTCTCTCTCGTTGGCTGCTTTCTCCCTACTCTGTTCCGTTTGCTGATGTGCTGTTTTGATTGAAAATAAAACACAGAAAAATAATATAATTTAATATAATACACACATTTCGTGAGTCAATAAAAACTTTAATTTGAATTGTAACTGCCTCGCCGAGGCCCCGCAATCTCGGCGTCTCGTTTACGAGAGATTTTGGCCTGAAAACGAGACTTGCCGCACGATTGTCAGCTTCCCCTCCCGGACGGAGTATCGTCATCCTCATCATCTTTGGAGCATCTTTTATTCGTCGTCGTCGCCACCTTCAGGACCTCGCGGTAGAGACCGACCTCCAAGAATAAAAAAAAGACAACGACGACGCTCAACATGCTAATGTGTAGCAAAACGTGACTCTAAATCACGACAGTCATTATTGTTTCGCACTCGAGGCACTCGATTCTTGCCAGTTTGGGTCAACTAGGAAGGGAAGGGATCATGACGCGATGGTCTTGTTCTGCTCGCCAGTAACACCTTCTCCCGCGGGGAGTCTCTTCTTGCGACGATCGCGACGTGTTCTATGGGGGTTGAGGAGGCACTTTGGGAAATTTTGGATCTTTTCGAAAGATGACTCAAAGAGATTTGTATATAAAACAAGCCTTACCCGACAAACTTCGTTCTGCCTTTTTTCGTTTGTTGACGTTTTTGGCTTTTTTGCTTATTCAGCCTCCTTTGATCAAAATTCGATTTTAAGTAACTTTCTCCATACAATTTGCCGATGCTCCGGAATCGGTTCCAAAGTGGCCAAAGTGTCAATTAGTTAGCGTATAAACCTTCCTTGGGCTTATACGAACCCAACGCAACAAAGAGCACCTCGATCCTACGCTCCGTATTGAACTGATTCGCGTTCGAACAAAACCGTCAAAATTTTTTATATATATAGATCATACAAAGTAGACTAGAGTTTTAGGCATCTTCACGAGAATGCATCTTAGCGAGTTTGCATCTTCGCAAAATTATAAAATTGGAATCTCTGACCACACCACCGATCCCACAGTGCCCAGCTTCAACCCATCAAAAGAAGTGCAGCTCTCCAAGCTGTGTGAAAGGAAGA
Source organism: Culex pipiens pallens (assembly GCF_016801865.2). Classification (NCBI taxonomy): domain Eukaryota; kingdom Metazoa; phylum Arthropoda; class Insecta; order Diptera; family Culicidae; genus Culex; species Culex pipiens. The sequence goes on along the minus strand of NC_068937.1, from coordinate 107,327,953 downwards.
CCCTTTTTTTTGTGCCTCGATTCTGGGGTCCCAATCTCCACCAAGCCAGCCAGGTATTGTGCAAAGTTTTGTACACCTTGAATGTCATGCTGCATGCTGCGCGCGAGCAGTTCACCACCCCCGCGTGGTCCTCCGAGGAGAGCATTGCGGTCTCGGCGAAGATAAATGGCTGCTACAAATCTTTTGGGGGGCTTCTCAGTTTGCACCTTTTTTTTTTTTTTTGCTCCGCGCCGTGGCGAATACAGATGGTTTGGTGTTAATGTTTCGTTAGGAGGGGATGAATGGGAAAACGTCCGTCGTGCGGGAAGAAAGTCTTCCGGACAAAAAAGATATACCTCTACACTGTGTGGATCGGGAAGATTCATTGCCGGAGAGCGGGCGCGGACCGGAGCTTGTTCAGTCTGTTTCGAAGTGATTTCGCGATAAAACGTCAAATTGAGTAAAATAGGTTATTTTTATTACTGGGAAGCCATTGCAAGAGGAGGGGGGATCTATTTAAATACGGAGGGGTAATATAAGCTGAATGATAGCATGGAATGGATGAACATTCCTGGCGTTCGGCAATACATTAAGCTCGTGACATGGGAATTGGATTTTCATAAGCAAAATGTAATCACTTTAAAATTTATGAAATTACATACTTTTATCGAATTCGGTAAAGTTTACCAAATTTTCAACTGTTATGTAAGTACCATCAGCAGGTGTGACATTGGGTCTGGGAGTGAGATTTGGTCATACAAAAATACTGAAATTTGTATGACCCAATCTCATTGAATCATTGAAAATCGGACCATTAGCTGCTGAGACATTGACATTAGAAAATGGTGGGTTTGTGGAGGGTTGTTTTTACGAGACTAAAAAAAACATTTTTCCTGTTTCTTTTTCTTTTATCCACTGAATCTCAGCAACTTTTTTGAAAAGTCAAAAACCGGAATATATCGGACAAAATTTAACTGTAATGGCTATGTTTTGAAAACGGTGCACAATTAAAAATTTAGGTCAAAAATGTTTAAGTTCTGGTTTTCATTTTTTACAAAAATCACTATTTAAAAAAAATCATCATTTATCGGCAAAATGATGGTCCAAATAATGGTTTTGTCCCCTAAACATATAAAAAAATTCAAAAATTTAAAAATATGGATTTTGAGAAATTGAATTTTAGTAAAAAAAAAAGTTACTCAAAAAATCAATTTTTCCGTGAACCTATTTTTTTTTTTTTTGAATAGTCTTCATACCAACTTTGCCGAAGACACCAAATCAATCAATTTTTTTAAAGTTACAGATTTTCGAATATTTACGTACCATTTTTGTATGAACAGCTGCCAAAATTGTATGCAGATTTGTATCGGTGAACCAATGGCACAAAATGGCTTCTTTGGTGATAGGAAAGGTCCCCACAAAGTTTGACGCAAATAAAAAACATAAAAAAAATTAAAATGGTCGAAATCGGCCAATTTTGTAGAGAATTGCTCTACTACCGAGTAAGTTACAATTTTTAAATAAAAATAAATACAAAATACCGTATTTTATGAAAAAAGCTAAAATTTTCATAATTCGCAATATGGGTATCAAACGAAGCGAAATTCTCAATGAATTTTCACTTTGTCAGAGTTTTTTTTTTTGTAAAATACTCAAATTTTATCAAATCATCGTATTTTTTCGATAGTACTGAAATATTAATAAATATGGGTATTAAACGAAGCGAAACTTTGCATGCATTTTCACTTTATTAAATACATTTTGTAAAATACTTTTAATTACTCACAATATTTAGTTTTTTTTTTTTTTCAAAAATACTCAAATATAATTGAAAAATACGGTAATTCGATGAAAAATCATGCAAAATTTCGCTTTGTTTGATACCCAAATTGCGAATCATGAAAATTTTAATGTTTTCAAAAAAAAATACGGTGTTTTGTGAACATTTGAGTATTTTCGAAAAAATAGTGAAGTGACAATACATACTAGGCTGTGAAAAAAGGATTATCCTTTCCACATATTTCCTTTTTTTTCCAAAAATCGAAACATACTGTGGATATCTTGTTTTATAAAAATTCAGATTTTTTAATCAAATCTTAACCTTCATCCTCTTCTCTTAGTCATAACTGTTAGATTATTATCAGAATTTTTGTCAGTTCTTGTCCACCTTTTTTAGCTTTTTTTCAAACCTTGTCTAGGAATAAAAAAACAAAATCCATCAGAATTGATGCTTAAAATCCTGACAGCCATTAAATGCCAACCACTCCCATGTCCACCACACACTAAGGATAAGAAAAAGGATTTGAAAGACGGGAAGTGTTGACAATTCACTATTTTTAAGTAGATAAGGAAAATTCTCCACCTCATTTCCAAACATGTTTCACTTGGATTTTTAAGAGCATTTGAAATTTTTTTACCATGCAATTTCAAAAGTGTTCAGGCCTGAAAATCATGAATATTTTCAATGAGAATTTCTATTTCACGTCACCGGAGTCGACCAAAAGACAACTATGCTTAAAGCAAGATGCCGGCACTATGCCGCAAGAGGCTCTTAAATCGATTGACCACCCAACTTAATTGTTTGATCAACCGTGAGGTGCTGCCCAACAGCAAATTTCACCCCCGACCCCCCTCCCGAGTAATAGCCCGCAAACAGCACCGCCCATTATAGGTGGCCGGCGACGACACCAATGGTGTCATACTCGATATGGGTTGATTAAGTTATAAATATTTGATTTCGTCCACCTGAGTCGTCGGTTTCTAAGCACTCTGTGACGAGAGCGCTGCTGTCTGTCGGTTCGCTTAGATGGGCCGCCATAAATTAGTTTTGTTAATTTAAAATCTGCCGCCGGTCGATTCCGAAATGGTCGGAACGTGATATCTGCGGGTATCGTGACCTCAGCGCAGAAACAAAGAGCACGCCATCATCATTTGGCGTTGGCATCGGGAGATCCCATACATATCGCTGGGTGCCATTCGTCTCTCATTACGGTGATGGTCTTCGATTCGATTATCATAAATCACCTTTCCATCCATCAGATCTCTCCCGCGTGGTGTCTCTCGATATCTCGATTGTGGTGGCCTATGAGGCAGCATAAACGGCGATATGGTCCGGTGATTGCTGGGGTCCGGAGTTTATTGATGGATCAATCCCGATAAGAGCCTGCCTCCCAATTCCTTTGATTGTCTCGTTTTACTTTTTTTTCTGGTTTCAAGTTTGATTCCTCATCTAAACGGTGTCCAAATTTGACGCTGCTTTATGCAGTGTTGCCAGCCAACGTTTGAACAAAAACCTCGGATTTAAATTTCAATTGCACGAATCACCATTCAAATCAAATTCTGAATGTCCAACATATGTAAATTCGTTTCCAGTCCCCGCAACCGCGTAACTCAATCTAAGCTACCCTACTAAAAAATTGGAAACGGAATCCGTACACCATTCAAGCTTCCCGCGTCAATCGATTGTCAATTATAGTGATGAAGTCTGTCCGAGGGGGCAATATGAGAATACCGCGACGGCGACCATACGTGCCGATAGGTATCGAGTGACCACACTGTTTCCAAAGATACCACATGTCGGTGTCGTCGTGCTATCCTGACGCACGTGCATATTGTGTTGAACTTCACAGATCTCCAAATCATGAGATATTAAAAAAAAACCGAAAAAATTCCGTGTATTGTTGTCACTTTTTGATATGATTGATGTAAGTGTGACAACTAGCCAAAGGGATTTCAGGTCAGAACGCGTTTGACACACGTACATGCCCGACTACCGTAAATATTTGTAATTATAACTCGGGACTCTGGTAACCAAATTCAAAGAAACTTCGGGACAATGCACAAAATGGTCAACCAAACAAAACGTGTTTGTTATTGTTTACACTGCGTTTCCCAATTTATGGTCAAACATTAAAACTCGTTTTTTCTCGAAACGTCAAAAGGCGACGTGCGACAAGATAGCACGACAACTAACTAACCAACGTCAAGCGCTCACAACTCCGACGACTTCCCGCGTATCGTCGATAATAGCCAACCGTCTGCCTGTGGATGCAAATGAGCTTTTCGAGTCGCGACACCTACGATTCTCCGGACCGAACTCTTCTCGACCATCGCGCTGCAGCAGTACATCACCCACCGGGAACCATGGGAACCTGGGGTACAATTTGGCGTCCGCCAACGGCGAAAATCCGTTGATTGGTTGCCGTTGAATAGAACTTGGCAACCAGCAACTCGCAGAGTTGTCTTTGGCCGAAGGGGGCGCACAAATGTGCAGCTCTCGACCTCTTCCAAATTGCGGTGGAACTCCACGCTCTGTGTGTACCTTTGCGGTTCTGGTTTTGGTTGGTGGTAGTGCCCGCAAAGGTATAGGACCAGCAGCCAGTGTGATGAATTGGAAATTATGATGCAAATTTCTTCGTTTGGCCCTCGGGGAACGCACGGGGAACGATGATGGTCGGTGGGACTATTGTGGCAGTGTCATCGCAAGGCAACAGTGCTACCAAACAGCAAGAAATGGAAAGATTTTATCAAAGTTGTTGGGGTACCACCCTATTCGCCTCCAACGTCAAGCTGTCACCGTGACAGCATCAACATCCGCGTGTGTGATCGCCACTCACTGCACGCGCGCCGGCTGAAGCAGACTTGGTTATTTGAGTAGTTAGTTCTGGATAATTAGTTTAATAAAACTATATTCTTTGTTACGTGAAACATCGTCGTTTACTCACTCCCGGCATCGTAACAATTGGCGACGAGGATTGTGGCCGTTTCCTCGCGGAGTTCGCCGCGATTCTCGCAAAAGAAACTTCCGCGCTCGGGTGAGGTTATGTTCGCCATGGAGGAGTCGCTGTTCGGAACAGATCCGGTGGACGAGTGGACCATGCACCAGCTTCGTCAAATCCTGGATCAGCAACGAAACCTCATGGAGAAACTGAACGTTCCGCCGCTGCCCGTTGTCCAGCTGGTGGCACAAGAGGACGTTTCCGACACCTGTGCACACGTGGATTTTTCCGGCGAGGGCTCGCGCGGGTCGAAAGCAGCGAAGGAGATCCGGCAACCACGAAAGCACGCGGCCGTGCTTCCAGCCGAGGAGAAGCAAAATTCATCCATCTCAGCAATCATTCAGCCGGTTGCCACCAGGAACCTCGATCAACACACGCTGCCCCCATCGGAGACCATCTTCAACAAGATGGCGGAGCGCAGCAGCACCATCCTGTCAGCCATCGGTCCGCAGCAGCCACCAATCATCACCACAACACACACCCCGGATAACACATCAGCACCGGAGGATCAGCAGCAGTTGGTGAACAACACGGTCGGCACTCTCAGCGGCACAAGGCACACCGATGACATCTTGGTTGGTGATCAATCGAAGGTTTGTCACGCAGCAGTAGTCCGTCCTGGAAGACACATCACAACGGGTATCGTCAAGCATTTTCCGTGGGTATCGCCCGCCAAGCCTGGTACGCGATCCATCCCAGTGCTCTTCCGCCAGTTCAACAAGGACGTTCATCCAGGTCGACCTACCGTCAGGTCCGATCGCAGCGGTTCCAGGTCAACCGGACCCGCGGAGTGTTTTGCGCTCACAGGCCAGCGATCACTCAAAACAACAACAACGGGGGGGAGAGGCCCTCCGGGCGACTTTCACATCGATTCAACGATCGTCGCTACTCATCAACCAGAACAACAAGCAGCACAACACCAGAGCAAGGACTTCCAACACAGTTTATCTGCCCGTTGCCTGGCCATGGGACCCTGGTGGAAAGCTGCTACGTGTGTCTCCGGTGTGGCCATCAATACAAACATACCTCCACCGTCTCGAGGGGAGTTCAAGAATTGGCCAACAAAAACATCATCGTTTTCCAGCCCGCTGCAGGTTTCGGTGTGCACTCAATTGTACGAAGTCCACAGCAGCAGCAGGATTGCCGGAGAAATCAGAGGACGTGTGGACGTCTTAAGGCGTAGAATTCTCAACTGTAACAACGCGTTCGCCTTCGGGTGTAGAGTGCTCATCCTGGTGAAGCGCTTCTGCGAGGGTCGACAAGGATGGTTACCGAGGATGGCGCTGGTCCGCTACGGTCTGAACTTCTTCTAAAAAGGGGGAGGTGTTGGGGTACCACCCTATTCGCCTCCAACGTCAAGCTGTCACCGTGACAGCATCAACATCCGCGTGTGTGATCGCCACTCACTGCACGCGCGCCGGCTGAAGCAGACTTGGTTATTTGAGTAGTTAGTTCTGTATAATTAGTGTAATAAAACTATATTCTTTGTTACGTGAAACATCGTCGTTTACTCACTCCCGGCATCGTAACAAAAGTAAATGTAGTTTGCAGAAGGAAATTGAGTTTTCTTTCTGTTTGAATTGATTTTTAATGTAATTTGGGTAATGTTTCAATCTGACGTTGTCGCCCGTCGCTTTTTGACGTTTCGAGAAAAACGCGTTTTAATGTTTGACCTTGAATAAACAAAAACGAGAGCACGCAATGTAAACAATAACAAACATTGTCCCAAAGTTTGGTTGAATTAGGTTGCCAGAGTCCCGAGTTATAATTGACAATGTTTACGGTAGTCGGGCTTGTACGTGTGTCAAACGCGTTCTGACCTGAAATACATTTAGCCAGTTGTCGCACTTACATCAATTTTTAGGGTGTATCAAGATAGCACGACAAGATTGAAACTTCTTTCATATGAAAAGTAACAACATTGCCCGGAATTTTGGGGATCTACGAGATGCACGTGCGCAAGACAGCATGACAGCGACGGATTTTAAAGCGGCCAGGCCTACTGCGTCAAGTTTACCGCAGTGATGATTCCTTGAGCTGGGTTGAATATAGCTTTGTATCCTTTTTTAATCATTGGAATTAGTAGGACCCTTCCTATGAGCCATTAGAATTTAAATTCTGGCAATTTGATGAGACGTCGGCGAAAAACATATATTAAAAAATGCATCTGTGAATCTGGCAACACTGCCAACTACCAGGATGCTATACCTTCAGCATTTGAACAGTGCCTACTCCTCCACACCGGCTAAATTCAATGTCGTGATGGGCAACCCCAAACTCGTTGATGTGGGGGGGACCATGGCGACCGCATCCGTCCAGCAGACCGAACCTGGCCTCTGGAGAACGGAACAACGTGGAAGAGGAACCGCGCGCGTGAAAAGCCTCAGGACTGAATCGTGCGGTTATTTTTCCTCCTTCTCTCGCCCTTTACCACTTGAACCAAAACAAAAACAGAAAACAACGGAGGTCGCGCAACGACGTCGTTGTCTAGCAAGCGATTTCAAAGCCAATAAGCGCGCGCTAAGGACGACCGCCGCCGATTGGAAATGTGGCATTCGCGGAAAACCCGCGTAGAACACTGAAGAACATCGTCATGAAGATTGTAGACGACGCCGACGACGGCATCTTGCAAAACTATTAGCATTTTTCATCCGCTCTGTCGGTGGTGCCTCGCGATGTGAGTGACCTTTAAACGACTTCACCTAGAAACCACAACTCGAACCGCTCCAAACCAAAAAGCCACCTCTAAAAGGCTTTTCTTCGCGTGGTGGAGACTCTATGGGAGTTTGTTGGCCTATGTACCAGAGCCTGGGATTCAGACCTGGTCCCCCGTAATGACATGCACATATTGCCCCTCGTGCGCCGCACCATCATCGGTACGGTACGGAGGCCATACCAGGCGACTTCTGGTACAAGTTGGTCGCGTCATTAGCCCGCAAAACCGCGTTCGTGTGTGTTTGTGTGAGAGATGGTCGTGGTGAACTTTAACGGAGTCCAGAGCATCTTGAGGGAAATTTAGAAGCAGCAGCATAATGAGATTTTCAAAAATCGTTCGCGCACGGTGACCCTCAGGGGGGCTAGAGCCAGCCAGCCATCCAGTATCTCTTGAAAGTGCGCCCCCTCGAGAAACAGTTTCGAGTGCAGTGGGAAACAAACTCTTGTGTATACCGGGGAAAAGGGGTTTCCCAAGTTCAGCACTCTTGAGAAGGTGAGCATTACCAGCAGGTATACAGCAGTGGGTTGATTGATGAGGAGGGGAACTTGACATGCAAATGATGTTACGGGGTGTTAGTTAATGCAAGAAGTGACATGATGGCTTTCGGGGTGATTTTGAATACGTAATTACACAGTAAGCCTAATTGTTTCAAGAATCATAAATTATTCTGAATACACCTACGAACTGAATTTCTAGCAGCAATTGTTCTCTCTATCTTCCTCAACATCATGGCACCAAAGTGCAAGTCAACAGGTTAGAAAAAGGTCATTGCACCTCGAACTTGCAGAAAAAATCATAATTCAAAAGATTCCTCTCCATTTCCTTGGAAACCGACCTTTACTAATCAATTTGGTGTCTTCGGCAAAGTTGTAGGTTTTTTTTTGAGAAATTTTCAGAAAAATAGGCACACGGATAGTCCACGCTCCATACAAAAAAGATTTGTTTTGTATGGAAATTGTCCACGAGGGGGAGGGGGGGCTGAGATTTCAAAAAAAGTGTCCACGTGGTTTATGGATGGTCCCTAAACAACCCTCCATTTTCTAATGCCGATGTATCAGCAACTAATGGTCCGATTTACAATGTTAAATAATGAAACCTTCGTGAAATTTTCCGATCTTTTCGAAAACAACAATTTTTTGAGTCAAGACTAACATTTTAAAAGGGCGTAATATTGAATGGTTGGCCCTTTCAAAATGTTAGTCTTGCTCATCAAAACGGCTTCAACAAAGGTTGAGCCAAATCAAAAATACAAATAAAATCCATTTTCGAATTTGGTATAGAGAATTTCTCCATTGGAAAGATAAATGAAGTTCTCTTTTAGTTTATAAATCTTTTTATAATTTTATTTTCAACGTCAACTGGGGCTAACTTGGACCACCGTTTTTGGCATGATATTGATCAATGTTGTCAATGTTGTTATTATCAACGTTGATCCAATTTAAAAAAAAGTGTAAATTCTTCCTTCTTAACTATTCTCAATAATATAATCATTTTACTTATTTTTCATGGTAAGAACAAGGTACTCTGTAAAAAAGGAAGATTTTTAAGGAGATTTAAAAAAAAAGTGAAAATCTAACCATTTTCGACCAAATTTCGTCTATTTTCTGTAAGCTGTTTAGCATGCTAAACTTGTGGTACAATGCTTTAAGAGGAAAATATTTGTCTTTGGAATCTCATTTGCAGATCAGTGTTTTAAAATTAAACATTATGCAGAATTGACTCAGACTTTCAGTAAAAACAAACAAATATATTTAATAAAATTAGCTACCCAAAAAAATATTACAAATTAGCTCAAAAGTACTTTTTTCTATTTTTTTTTTTGTGTAGACCTATCTAATTTTTATCAAAGTGTAAACTTTTTTTTCAAACCCCTTACGTGTTTATGAAATTTCCTACTTTTTTTATACAGTCAATTGTTTAAAAAAGGACCTTTAGAAAAAGACTTGATTTCGCATTTTTTTTCCATTCACTGAAACAATATTTATTATTTAAAAGGTTTAATTTTTCGCAAATGGTTTACTTCAACATAACGGCCTTTGTATGATAATTTCAAGTTTCAAATATTTTATTTATAAAACACGTTGATTTTTGTACACAGGTTACATGTGGAATATCAGAGAATCAATAATTTGGATGCTAAAGAAACATTTTACTTAAAATTTATTCTATAGTTTAAAATGAGGATGAAGTCACACTATAATTTTAGAAATGTTTTCTAGCGTGTGCCATGACTCAAAGAAGGAGATCATGTCTCTCCACTCTCTTTTATATCAAGAGAACATTGAACTTAGATCAAATATTTATATGGCTGGTACAAATTTTATTGTTTGTCCCTCAGCTACGGTTGAGGTTGAGGAGGGACAAAAAAATAAACTAAATTCCAAGCCATATTTTCAAAAAATAAGGAAAAAAGTATAACAAAATGCTTAGTAAATCATCACAGATATTCTTCTGTCACAAATTGGCAAAATAACGACGACTTTCAACGACGACTTTATAAAAAAAAATGTTTTACAACTTTGTTCGATTTTCAGTCTCAAAAATTCAATTTTTTTAACATTAAAAAGCCTTTATTGGATTGAAATTGCATAGGTAAAAAAAAATCATCTGATTAGTTTGCAATCGATCTTACAAGTTTTTTCAACAAAATTATTTTTATGTTTTTTTTTTAAACTTTAAATAGAATAAGACAATTAGAATAAATGGATAAATGAGACTAGCTAAAACATAACATTTAAGTTGTTTAAAAAATACTCCTCAAATTGAAAAATTTTAGCTATCAAATTGAACATTGAATCAGCCAATTAATATTTGATATCACATCGTTTTTTTAAACTTCGAATCAAGATAGAAAGATAATTTCTTAATTTCTACCGACCAAATCAACTGTTCATATGTTATATGTTAATTTCAATCATATCGATTCATATCCATTCTACATCAATTATGAAAATTCTTTTAGAATCATTTTTTCCCACACTCTTGTGTGATGTAACCTGCTCAACCTCACAAACTGCTAATAATTACATACCAGAAAAACAAATCAGTTCCAAGCATAAATCACAAACACCTGCATTACCCGTGGGAGGGCCTTGATTATGTCATTTGGTATGAAAATTATCGCTAGAACTGCTGTAAAGCAGCTTCCTGAAACTCTCCCAACCATCCCCTATGATCCCCCCCAGTCCTCGGGGACCATTCGACACTTTCAATCCCCTCCCGCCTGCTGGTCACAATCGGGGCACAGCCGCCCCCTCAGGGGCTGTGTGATGTGACTAATTAATCAATCACGGGGAGGGTTCAGCTATACGCGACTAGCCTACAAGTATACCATATTGCAGGGCTGGCTCGGCTATTCAACATTCCGCTGACGAGTCATCCGTTGCAGTGCAGCTGTATTTTTTTCACCCCGACGGCGGATGCAGGCACACATTCTTTATCGCTGCACGATCAGAACTTTCGACCCCCGACCACCCTTCCTTTGCTGCAGTGCCGGTGCCGCGAAGCTGATTTTGCATGCAATCAGAGTTGGAGTGGGGATGGATATCGCATGCATTTGCATTCGTAATAGAATTCCACCTGATTCAAGAATAACTCGCCGGAACCAACACGAAACTTGGCGTGGGATGACGGGGGGGAGGTTCTACAGTGCTGAACGAATTTGTCGGTACGAGAAGTTTGAAATTTCAACTAGTTCTACTCGGTACAACATACTGAACTCCACTGTAGCACGGATTACGGATCTATTACGCGACCCAGGTACCATTCACCACATGCAATTAGATGTGAATCATCTCTGTGATGGTCGTCGGTCGAGTCGGTCTCGAGTGTGGTGGCGTTAGTAGCCGCGGTCGCGACCGTAGAACGACGCCGTAAAGTCAGGCCATTGAAGCCCATCAACCGGCAATCCAGAATACCGGATGGCCCTGAATGGACCGGATTCTTTTCTAGCAATCTACCGAGAGTTCTGGGATGTGCTGGAAACTATCATCTCGTCTCCACCACGAACAAACGAGAGCTGAACAAGCTCGCAAACTGCTTTCGAACCCGAGAGTACAGTTCTGTTTGATGTAAAATTGCGGTTCTTCCTCTGATTTGTGTAATGCGAAGAATCCGTTTGAACTGGGATTTAGGCCTATCGATTGCTCTACCTGTAAGCCGTCGCTCTCTCTCTCTTCCTTAGCAAGAGGAAGTTCAAGTTCTGCAGATAACAGCACAGAGATTTGGAAAGGGTTTCCCTGACGTAACGAGGGTGTACAATACCCTTCGGGCAGAATGTGGCAGTTTCAGATTGATCTGTTATGCGTGTGGGTTAGAGGCTTTTTCAACTATCTTTCAAGTCGATCCTTTGGATTGGATTGCTTGTTTACTCGTTGATGTGTTTAATTTCTGAGAGTAGTTTGATGTATCTGAGTCCTGTAGATAACTGTTGAATAAGGAGTGAAATCTTCTTGTGTAAACAACTTAAAAGTGATGTTTGAGATTTCACGAGTTGTTTCACATTTTTGTTGTTCTCTTCAATCTTGCTACGTAATTCAAAATGCTCAAATAAAACACACTGTTTGTTTTACTAAGGCATCGTCACGGTTGCGAGAGCGAAATTGCCTTTGTACGAAACAATAATTACTGCTGAAACAGCAACCGAACGGGATTGTTATCGTGACTTTGGTATCACGCAAAACCAGCATGTTAATTCAATCGAAAAACCGTGACCGCACGCAAATCAACTATGAAAATCAGTATGAGTGAAGATTGCTAAATTAAGTCCGATTAGAGGAATAGTGGAATCAGCAAAATGGCGTTAACCTATAGCTTCTAAAAAGCATTTTTAAACAAAAACCAAGTAATAAATAATTCAGTAGGAAAGAGCAAGCAAGTTTTTTTTTTTTTTTTTTGTAAGTTGATTAAAAGTGGACGGAAAGACGGAAAGGACAGTGGAAATTGAGTGCTGAGATTTCGAGCATGATAATTGTAGTCGCTGAGAACTGACAACCATTAAAATCATAAAAAAAAAATCTATTTTTTAATTTTATATTGCTTGACTTTGTGGGGCCAGTAGTATTTTTCGATGAAATATTTCTAAAATTTTCGATTCAAGTCAAGCGTCCTGATTGCTCGCAATCCTTCCCTTCACTCGTGAGAATGAATCGGACGCGATGCAAATCTGCTCTGATAAATTCTTACCATTTGTCACTACAACAACAACCGCTACTGAATAATCTCTCTTCTGCTCTCCTACTCTCACTTTGTTCGGCTCAAACTCAGATTGGCTCAGATAAACCGATTACGGTTTTTCGCTCTTCAGGTTGATTCTAAAATAATCATTCAATCATGAATTCGATTGCTCAAAATCAATGTTATAAACAACATTTTTAAAATATTTCGTTTACACCACATCAAAGACGCATTCGGCGTCAACTTACACCATGCACAATTCAAATTGACGGTCATCTGTGGTAGTGCGTGCCAAACGAGTGTGAAGCGATCTGTCAAATCGCTCGCTACATACGAATCGTGGTAGCTTACGATTGGTAGCGCATTTTGATCGGCATCGAGTGAGTTAATCCTGATCTTCGAACCGAACATTAGGACCCTTGAAGACTTACTTTAATTTTTTTTATAAATTTCAGGCTTTTATCGTTGTCTTGAATTTAAAATAATAAAAATTTTTTATTTCATATATTTAAATGATAAAATTTAACTAAATGTTTCACGTTCTTTAAGTTTAAATGCATTCAGTATTCTACGTTCAGCTTTTCCAATAGATTCAAATACACCAGAGAACTCACAAGAGAACTCTATCGTAATAATATCGTTACGAATAGTGCCAAAGAAGAGTTCCACAATCTCAGCACAAATCTTGCGAATCAACGAGTTCAAAAGCACTTCTGCTCGCCAGATGGTCAATGGCGATGAATGAGCGAAAAAGGAGATTTGTGATTCGGGCAACTAGTCAATTGTTGAACCTCACAGCTTGTTTGTTGATTTAAAAGTTAAAAATATTCAACACTAAATAGTTATTCAATAATTGTCGATAATTGTCAAAATACCCCAGTCCACCTTACTTTAGACCAATGTTGTACCTGTGAGATCGCGAACCTGGCTAAACAATCAAAGGGGAAGCAGTGCACTGTGCACTAGGACAGGTAGAAAATGTGGAATATCTATAAAAACGATCGCCAGACTTACTGGCTGGCCTTTCTTGCTGCCTGCGCAAGGAATTATTCATAGAAACCGAATCCCGCCAGCCCGCTAGCCTCGGGGGATGAAAAGAAGGTGGAAAGATTACATGATTTTTCTCACGCTTCGTGTTTCGAGCTGGAATAGAAGCAACCCCTTGGAAAGATGTTTAACTGATGGACCCATAATCGGGGAGGAATTTGAGTCCCGGAGGCCATTACGGTGACGACGGCAGTCGTTTTTGGGTCATTTAGGGAGACAGAAAGAGGCCGAAATACCATTAGTGATGATCGGATTTCTTCAACGTTTGGGTTTTCCGGGGTGGTGGTGGGAATTGTCAACACCGACCAGTGCAAGTAACGAAGGTTGATGGGAATTTTCGAACGATTGCAGTTTCCATTTTTCGGAAAAAGCCAATCGAGCTTCTGCAGCAGCAGTAGCAATGTAATTTGATAGCATTTCGAGCTCCTCGCTGGAAGCCAGGAAACTAGCTGGAATGGTTACATAAAACAAAATATGAACCACCTGCCAGCCAGAAATCTTTCCCGAGAAGAAGCGGGGTTTCTCACAACCGTCAGCCCCGGCCTCGCACAATGGAGTTGAGCATGAACATATATGAAAAGCTGCCTCGTTGTGCACATTCACCGATTCCCAGTGAGGAAACCTGCCAGTACTTTTTACATTAAATTGTACATCATGCCTCCGCTAGGAGGACTACACTCTGTCTGTGTGCACGGTGAAAGAGAGTCTCTGCCATATATGCGCCATCAATTTTATTTTATTTTATTCCATTAGGTAAACGGGCCAAAAAGCCCGCGCAAGGTACACGAAGAATCTGCCTTTCGAATGTTGTACTGCGCGATGGCAAAGACGGAACGGAGTCTTGTACGACCCTTCTCCTGCCAGGTTAGAGAGATTGCTCAACCGGCGACAACCGGTTACAATTGCCGATCACTACTGCGTTGCCGTTGTGCCAACTTGTAATGTTTACATTAAATTTTGCGCGATTTTGGGAAAAATGTATGGCGTGTGGCAAATTTGCACAGAAATGTGTGATTTTTACCAAAAGTACACCCAAACTGAGGTCAGAATGCGACAAGATAGCACAACGGCGTCGCTCACAGCTAGAGAGTTTGCAGAAGCTTGACGCAGCAAACGGCTCGACAGAGACTGGTGTGGTGGAGTGAGCTTAAATCAAACCTGACAGTGATGCGAATAAAATGTAGATAATTTGTGAAATAGGCCTGATGCGTCTCATATGGATATACGACGCTCGACGCTCGAAACCGGCTCGACCATCTTTTGGTGTTGTACACATATTGCTAAATTAAATCCACTTGCGCTTAAAACGGCACACGAAGAAGTGATGTTGCATTCTTTGCGTTGAGTAATTTAACGTTCAATTTAGGAAAGTGTTCGGGTGTGTTGTAACGCACGTTGCTTGATGAACGTATTAGTCGGTTATGCGTCTCCAGTGATGGACATCTTAAGCTCGATGGTGCGGCTTTTAAGATGGGTTTGCTTCGAGTTGTGGAATTCAGTTTGACATGGGGATTGTGGCCTCGGTTCGGATATGGTGCTGAGAGAAAAAATTGTAAACATTTTTGTACACTTTACTCGAAGTCTGACGGATGTTATGCTAAAGGATGCCAAGTGACGGCGCACTGACAACTCATGCGTCGTCAGAACTGACAAATCTACAATACCTTTATCTTTAGATCGTGTAATGTGTGAAACAAGGTCGATAACATTATCGTGATTCGATAACGATAACGAAACTTTTATCGTTATCGTCGGGACGGCGATAACCAATTAATTAAATTAAAATTACCGTCATCTGCGGTAAATCAGTCTGAACAGGGATACAGTTTTAAGAGGAATTTAAAACACAATGAAACGTTGCATAATTCACCTTTAGGTGGTTACCGCCTTCCACCTTCCAAAACAAAAAAAAAATAATCAAAATTTCTGAGATCCAGCCTTTAAAAGTGTATAAATAACACTTAAGTGCTAACAACTTCTGATAGAGTTGACAGATCTTCGATGGCTTATTGGAAAGGTCTTTTGAATACCTTTCTAAAAATGTGTATAACATAACGGGTTTTCTTACAAAAACCACCCTTTTTACAATCTTCCGGACTTTTGTTAAAATCGTTTTTTTTTGTGCAAAACTTTTGAAGTATTTTTCTAAACTTCATAATATTAACTAGGGTCTTACGGGATCCCAAGACGGATCGAATGAGATTAAAACGGTCCAAATCGGTTGGGTTGGGTGCACTGACTCACACCCAGACACACGCACAGATATTTGTTCAGAATTTGATTCTGAGTCGATAGGTATACATGAAGGTGGGAGTCGCGAGGTCGAATTAAGATGTTCATTTTACGAGTGATTTTATAACCTTTCCTCAGTAAAGTGAGGAAGGCAAAAACTGAACTTTGGAAGCTACAGTATTTTTTTTCCAACATACTTTTTCGAAAATACTCAAGTTTTCATAATTTGCAATATGGGTATCAAATGGCACAAAATTTTGTATAGATTTCAACTGTATAACAAATATTTGTTTCGTATTATTTCACATTTAGCATCAAATTTAAGCATTGCAATCCCATCTTAGTAAAATGTGAGTGACTTCCTGTTGCATTCACAAATTCAATTTCTCAATATTTCAATAGTGCTATTTTGACGGCCTTCTTGAATTCAAAATTTCCAAATCACATTTGAGGCATTATTTGGGTCATGTTTGAGATCAACTATCTGAACTACGATGATTTTTTTCCGTGATTCGATTACCTGAAGTGATTTTTATTTCTAGGCCTTTGAGTAACTAAGTCTAGACTGTTTTACACTTCTGAGTGTTTAATACTAGAAGTTTCACAAAATACCGTATTTTTTTTGTAAAAAAAAACAAGTTTGCAACACTAAAAATTGTAATTTAGTAATTTCACGTCGCTATTGTGAATTATGAAAAAATACTGTATTAAAAAAGGGAAGTTTGTAAAACAAAGTAAAAATGTAAAAAATAATTCAACGCCTTTTAATACCCATTTATACTCTTTTGTACTATCTAGTTAGGAAAACCAGCAAGCTTAGTTCAAGAGAGCACACCGGCATCGATTAAAGGCCATTGCAAATTTTATTCCAAGTTGTTGTCTCTCCCTCCGCCAAAAATAAAAAAAAGTTAGATTGCAAAAAAAAAAAATATTGCTGAATTTATCCAAAAAAGTTGTACAATTGATTATAAAATATTTCAAATGCACTGAATAAGAAATATTTTCATATTTTTAATCATAAAGCGCACTTTAAAATTTTTTGCTTATTATGAATTTCTGGACCACAAAAAATTAAAAAAAAAACTTTAGGAAAACAAAATATGTTCATATATTCATTAAATTTTTGCTTAATTTCGGTAGTAGCACAACTGTAATAATGTTTAAAGCATTTTGTGATACTTTTTGCTTCAAAATGTTGAAAAACTGGCTTGAATTTTTAAATTAAGTTTTTTTTTCGATTGTCTATTCAGGCTACATTGTATAACGCTTTTTGTGCACTTTTCATCATATAAAGACTTTAAAAAAAATTTAAAATGTTTTTACAAATTTTGAATTTTGTTACCACACATCGGTAGAAGGCTTAAAAAAAGGTTGATATTCTGTATATTTTATACATAAGCATAACTGTAATCGTGCGTAATTAATTTTGCGATACTTTTTGTTTCTAAATTTCGAGAATCAGGCGTGAAATTAGTAATTTTGTTGTTTAAATATTTTGCAGTTTTTTGCATAATCGTTTGGCAAATGTCTTCCTTATTCCCAAAACTTTGAACTTTATTAATACTTAAGCACCTTTTTTGCGACCGAGCCAAGTAGCCAAGTGGCAATACAACTGGTGATCTTTTCCCTTCTGGAATCGATTGCTTTGTAAATGTGGCCCCGATACTCTTTATGGGTCATGGGATATTTTTTTTTTACTAACTCTTTTTTTGCGGGATGTGCACTGTGCAGTAGTTCAGCGAACCAGATTATAAACTCGGATTTAAATTAAGAAAATTTAAAATGAAATTCCAGCTCTACAGTCAAGGTTTTATTACAGGAACTTTTTCGTATTCATCAAAACTATCCAACACCTGTTTACCACAGACCGAACAAAAAAATCAATCTGTGCCAGGAAAACAATCACCCCGCTTCTATTCTGTACAAATAAGCGATTATAACTTTTCTTGTTATCCACGGCGAAGCCCACGCCACTTTTCTGCTCAATCATCGTAATTCTCCTCCTGCAAACCCCGGACTGGCACACGTACCAGTAGATTCCGTGGAATTCCCCCGTCCGCGTCGTGGTTGATGAACGACGGGCAGTAGCTCCCATGTGTCAGGTTCAAGGGCCACGAACCACTCAAGAGTTCAAATGCCGCCCTACCAGCACCGGCAGCAGTCGGTGCCTTAAGAAAATAAACAATCATTCCCAGCCCATTCTCAGGAGGTTCGTCGCTTCTTCTTCTTGGTTATGATTCTAAGGTGGGCAATATGCTCATCTGGAGAGCGCGCCCGGCTCATCTCTTAACCACCTGTTGCTGTTCTTTTTGGATGGGATGGGGGGGAGATCTCTCCTTAACTTCTATTCGTGACCATACCCGACATTGTGTGGCCGTTTGTTCAGCAGCAGCGGCAGCATGAATGAAAGTGACGGCCCCGACTGCTACCACAGCTCGTAATTCTACGGAAAATGTGCGTCCAAAAGCGATTCTGAGGCTGCAACCAGAGAAAACATAACCTTCAAGAGCTGGGACTCTATCTAAACGACCGTTTGTGAGATCATATCGAATATCTTGTGGGTTGCACCAACAAACTTTCGATTAGGGCAAAGGAAAGACCAAATTTTGAGCCGAAGACCCTCAAGGGTCAGGTTCCGTTGAGGATGCAATATGTTGTTGCGACCTCAGCCTGATGTTGTTCTCGTGTTGGTATGTTTTCACGGTGTAATCCGGTATTTTATTCAGGGGGTTTGTTTGCTTAGTTCGGAGCGGGCCAAGAATAGACGCAAAGAGGACGAACCCGTGAGAAATGAAAATATGGGAATCCGACAATATAATGTCATATGGAGCGCGCAAGAGTCGAGTCGAGCATAATGGGCCCTCTAATGGGGTCTCTCAACGGCAGCGCTGTCCTGCTACAACCAGACCAGACCAGACTAGCAGCAGCAGCAATAGAAGGGTACCTGGTCGACAGTCGGTGAAGTCGTCATTGCCATTCGTGGTCTCGTTGTCGTGATTCAATGAGCGAGATACAGAAGCAGCAGCAGTCATGATGGCATTGCTTCGGCTAGCAGCAGCGACAGTCGTAGTAGTTCTCAAGCTCGTCAATAGGCTGGAGCAGATTCAGGTCAATTTAAATGTGAACGAGTAGTGGTTGAGAGCGACGGGGGAGTTGGAGTTGTTTCATTCCAGGCTTTGTGCCATTCTTGGGTATAGAAGCGGGAACATCATCACAATCAACATTATCTTTGTGATTGCCAACGGTACCATCGGATTGGCTGTTAAATAGATTGATGACATTAAATATGTTTTCGTCTTGGTCTAGGGATTAATTTTTTTTTTTTTTTTGTTTAATACTACCAGACATCAACTTATTTTTTATTTAGTTCAGGCAAACTACCTTAAATTATGAATTTTAAAATAGACCAGTTTCCTCCAAATTCGTCTTATATTTGTGATTAGGTTAAAAAAAATCGAGGGCAGAAACAACGATATAAAAATAATTATTCGAAAATCTTTAACTTCGGAAGAAATTTTGTGATCCATTTGATTTCTTCAAATAAAATAGAACTTTAATAATTATGAGAACAATTTAGAAAAAATGACAAGCTAAAAATTATTTACCAATTTTTTAATGAGCAAAATTTTAAAATATTGAAAAACCGATTTTTTTTTCATTGATTTGACAATAGTTCACGCATTGATTTTTTTAAGGACAATATTCTTGAATTTAAAAACAGTTCACGCGTTTTATTGATGACCCCTTTTCAAAACTATGTTTTGCATTATTCTTCTCCTCCATAAACCTTTATTATTTATCTTTTTTATTGAGCTAACAGCCGGAGGCTGGTTCAGCTTTCTCCATAAAGTATTTTTAAATGACAAAAAAAAAGTTTTTTCAACAAAATATATATCTGCAAAGGTTAACTAAAAAGGGTGCACTTTATCAAAAATAGTTTTGAGTCATTTTCGATAGCAAATTTGATTAAAAAAAATGTATAATGATAAGTAAATTAATTAGTTAATTTATTAAAATTCAACTTTCCGTGTGCCTATTTTTTCTGAAAAGTTTTAATCATAATTAGGGCAACAAGCATTTTGAAAGCAGTTTCAAAAAAAATGTGAAATTTAAAAGTATTTGAAGAAGGTATTGTTCATTACAATATTCTACGAAATGTCGATAATTGATTGTACATTTCCAGCCAAATTTCTTTATTCCGCAAAAAATCAAAAATATTTTGGAAAAGAACTTTATTCAGAATTTGAAAACGCAAAAAAGTTAAAGCTTTTTAGAGAAAAATCTTCGTTAAATTGATTAAAATAACAATGAACAGCTTGAATTTAGTGTGAGGAAAATAAGATATATTTTTTCAAATATTTCGATTACAAACTATGATTTTTATACGATTGGTATAAAATACATCAAATGTTGAAATTAAAAAAATCAAATTATCAATAAATGTAAAAAACTGCTTTTAATGACATTTGCCTGAACTTTATTTAAATACCTACTCAAATTGCTCTATTGCTGAAATTTAGGAAAACATACAAAATTTGATTACAGTTATTATACTGATTCTACTTATGATGAATATGACGTTTAGGATGTGCTCCCATTTAGTGCTTAAGTTTCATCCAAATCAATAAATACAATATTAAAAATCGTGAAATTCGCAAGTAGTTACACTTTTTTTTATATAAAATGCATAGTTTCTTAGTGAAACTTACTAAAATGGTGATTTCGGGTAAAATAAATGTACTTTGGAGCTTTTTAAAACGTGTAGGTCTATTTTGGAAAAAATAATCGAAAAGCTGAAAAAAATCATTTAAATTTAATTTTTGTACTTCGAAATCGTACAGTTAGCATAGGATCCATAACCTTGGGAAGAATTAAATTGAGAAAATGAGTTGTTTCAATAAGCCTTTGTTTTTACCTAACAATATATCGGTAACTATGAACCCTTTGCGAAATTTTCCGATTTTTCAATTACAATATTTTTAATTATTTGGAATAATTCAAAATTCGAACTATGGAGCAATTTATTAATAAAAATACGTTATAAGATTATCCAAATAACATAAAATAATTGAAACATTTAACAATTTGATCTTATATGGTTCTTAACATATTGAGTTTCAACATCATAACGGAGATCGTCGCCTTCAATACATTTTAACCATCGACCTTCATCCCAAACATCTGTAGCTCATTAGCGAGCGCATGCTTTCTAGAAAAGGTAGTTCCAATCAACCATCACGTTGCACGCAGGCAACGCACCAGGATCGATCCCCGAACTCCTCGCACAACATCGATAACCAAGCCCGTTCAGCTGCGTGAAAATTACACATCCGATCAACCGGTGAAGGAAGATGATAGATGAAGAAAGTGCGTCGTGTGCTCCCCAAACAAGAGAGATTTCCAACCGAAAAAAATCAGACCCCCAAATTACCCGGAATTGCTCGAGAGCACCACGCGTGTGCCACCTGCCCAGGATCGGTTGGCCACGCTTATGTTAATTAAACACAAAATACAAGTTTACCCACTGCGCCGAGGAACTCCAGAGGGGAAACCCGCAACACGTTGGCCACCTTGCACCCCAAAAACCAGTTTTTGATGATCTTCCAACTGCATCTCTGGCGTACTGTATTTTGGCGGGGTTTCGTACGTACCTGAGACCTCATACTACACTCAGAGGGGTGTAACTACTCTTGGGTTGGCCTCGACAGCTGCTGCCGTTAATAGCAGATTTTACTGCCAAATTTGACCTCCTGAGAGAAGAGCCCACATTTGCGCTCGGTGCGTCTGGGCCTAATGGAGTTTCTACTTTTGCAGCATCCGCCGCGAGTTGTAACTATTGGCCGAAGATGGACTCGGTCGTCCACGGGCGGGGGTAGATCATCAAATTCTCTTCTACCCCTGCACACATGGACGCCGAAGCGGCACAAATATCGGTCATTTCGAAAATTTTCGCACAATTAAAATTACTCAACGTACCGTTAATGATGGCGCGACGTTCTCGTTTTGGGGCGAGTCCAACGAAAATCTGAAAACGGAGAGCGACGATGATGCTTTTTAATTACGGCTCCAAAGTCACATCATCATCGATCAAATTCCCTTTTTCGGGGCTCGCGCCGCCGTTTTTCCACCAAATTAAATTCCTCCTCCTCAAAAAAAAAACGCGTGGTCGATCCTACGCGTAGAGATGCTGTCCCAAACCTCCAAAGATCGATTTATTATTTTGAAATCAATCATTTCTCACCGTACTCGTCGTAGGCCGGTGCGCGGCAGCTCTTCACGGGCCACTCTAGAAATCAATTTCCTCGTTGTTTTCAGCGGCCGTTTTTTCAATTAACAGTTGCACTTGAAACGCCGACTCTCGAGACGATCCTAGAAACAAAACTCTTACCCCGCGAGACCGACCGTGAGAAAACGCAACTAGAAACTAATTATTTTCTTTCTTGTCTCTTGCTCTTCCAGATCATGCTAACATCTGCCTCGCAGTACCTGTTCTCGGCCCTGGACGGGCGGGTGTACTTTGGCGAAATCTCCGTAGTTCTGCCGGCCCGCTGGCCCAACTCGTGCATCCCGTACAACCAGACGAGAACTTCGGCGGGAGGTGACAGGGCGGACGTCACGATACGATCGCACACCCGCGGGGATTCGTTGATCTGGACGGATCAGTACGCCGGATGTGGCGAGCCGGGAGATCAGATCTACATCGATTCCGAGGTTTTGGGGCGGGACACGATCGGGCGGGAGTTTGTCCGCGAGTGGGCCAAGTATCGGTATGGGGTGTTTGATGAGATCGGGTATGACAAGGATCCGGTTTATCCGAGGTGCTATATCAACGATGATCACGAGGTCAAACTGACTGGATGTTCAGACGCGCCTGTAAATGATCATGGACTCTGTGGAAGTCCAACATCCGCGCCAGTACCTTACAATATCAGCGATATTCTTGATCGTAACGCACGCACCAGTATCATGTTCGCAGCGGAAGCTCCGTCCGTAGCGATGTTCTGCGACGAAGGTACCCACAATCGGTACGCCCCCTCCAAGCACAACCAAATGTGCGATCGTCGTAGCACTCTTGACGTGATCATCAAACACCCAGACTTTGCCAGCGAGAACCCAATCGCCGTGAACCCTTCTGTGATCATCAACACTACGCCCAAGTTCAGCTACAAAACCCGCAAATCAACTCGCTACGTGATCATCATCGACGAAACGCTAGACATGCAACTGCGCGAGTCCTGGAGTTTCCTGCGAAGCGCTATCCGTAAATGGGTCGTGTACGACCTCCCAGCCAACACCGAAATCGGAATGGTCCTCGCGAACGACACCGCCACCGAAAAGATGCTCCAGATATCGTCTCTACACCAGCAAGAGAACAAAGATCTCGTAGCGTCCTTCATCCCATACTCCCCAAGTGATTCACGGCAACCGGCTTGCCTGACCTGTGCCATATCGGACGCGATCAGCATGCTGAACGAACGAACCCGACAGCACGGTCCCGCCAACTCCGTCATCATGGTCATAGCGCCCGGTATGGACTTCTCCATCGACCACAAATCGCTAGCGAACGCGGCACGTGCCTCCAAGATCCGGATCACCACGATCAACTACCCCAACGTGATCCGACGTCAACCGCTGGACGCCCTAGCCCACGGCACCGGAGGTGCTGCCTTCTCCGTGTTCGAGTGCAAGTACAACGGAGAAAAGACCTACCTGACGACTTACTTCGAACTCACCAACGTCCTGTTTAACGTTGGCAAGCTCTACTACGAAGGCAACACCAACGATCTTCCCGTAGAAATCTACCGCAAAGAGCTCGTCGACGTGATCGACGATTCCAACCAGATTTCCAAGCGCACCAGCCGCACCGTCACCGGTAGCTTCATGCTGGATTCCTTCATGGGACCCCCAGCTTATTTCTTCGTGTACATCCACAACCCGGAGAACCCGCTGATCACCAACCTCAAACTGACCAGCCCCAACGGAAACGTCTACACATCGCGCAGCGACGCCCGCTCCCTCGTCAAGCAACTCATGATCTCGGCCGTCCTCAACGAAACCGGCACCTGGACGTACACGATCGACCGGTTCAACGGAAACCCCCAGCCGCACTACGTTCAGGTCATCGCCACCCCCCGCTCCAAGTACGCTCCGGTCATCCAGGCGCGCTCCTGGATCCACCAGAGCCGATCCGGCGGTCCCCCAATCATCTACGCCGAAGTGAAGAAGGGAGACCTCCCCGTCAGCTCCGCCCTGGTCGAGGTGACCGTCACCCGACCGGACAAGGTCTGCCAAGCGGGCACCGGGATGATAACGGAGTGCCGGGAAAAGCTGAAGCTGCTAGACACGGGTGCCGGCGATCCGGACATAACGAAGGGCGACGGCGTATACTCGCGGTACTTTAACGCGGAAGAGTTTGGCGGCGCCGGGGCGTACCAGTTCGAGGTGACCGTGAGCGATAACGGGAACACGGCGTACTCGCTGTCGGAGAGCGCTAGCTATGGAGGTGAGTTTCTTGAAAATCGAGTTGTAAATGTAAACTAATCAATCTTCTCTTCCACCTACAGTGAACCCAACCAACTCGAAACGTTGCTGCGGAAGTGCGATCACGATCCCGTTGAAGCAACCGCTGACGCCGTTCCAGCGAACGCTCCAGCCGATGACCGTGTTCGTAACGCTCGATCAACTAAACGACGAGAACCGCCGGCTGGTGGGTCGCATCAGTGATCTCAGCGCGGACGTCGAGGGCAGGAAGGTTCGCCTCGGTTGGACGTCTCCGGATATGGGTGGGAAAACGGTCGCTCGGTACGAGGTGAAATACGCCACTACTATTAAAGATATTGTGGACAACTTCGACACGGCGGCAGTGCTGTGGCATCACGACAATCCGTTGACCTACTCGATTGGTGACGACAGTACGTTTACGATGAACATTACCCACGAGCCTCATCTGATCGGGCAGATCTTGTACTTTGCCGTAAGACCGTATTCGAAGCTTACGAAGGATGCCGAACCGGGACCGATTTCGAACTACGTTCGAGTGTTTGTCCCGAAGCCAAAGCCGACCACGATGTACCCTTCGTCCAGTTCAAGCGGAACGGAGAGCTATGACTCGATTTGGTCCTCGTACGATGGTATTAACAAGCACCACGATGGAATGGACATCATTCCGAGGATCGCCAAAACCATGGACCTCGGTCTGGAGTTGCTACTTCCGATAATCGCCGGAGTTATCCTGCTGTTAGCACTCATCGTGGTGTACTGCTACTTCTGCGTTGTCAAGAAGCGTCACGATACCCACGACGACGAGCAGAAGAAGCCAATCAAGTCGTTCAAAAGTGATCACAAGCTGTCAAACAGTCACAGCGTGATCGTCACTGCTGGAAATGCATCCTCGCCATCGTCAAACTCCACGACATCGTCTTCATCCTCCCCGAACCACGCAAATCATCATCAGCACATGCCAAATTCAGTGTCCTACGACATGAACCTCAACGATCACCAAACAGTCGGGATCCCGACGATCTACAGCATCGACGACGAAATGATGCTCGCCAAGAAGCGATACAGCACGATGGGACCAACCCACCCGATGGAACAACAGCTCATCGAAGAACTGAAGCAACAGCAACACATCATCGACTCCCAGTCGTTCCTCGTCCCAACGAGCAACAACAATAACTGCGCCGTCAGCATAATCTCCACCGCTTCCAACAACACCACGCTGACCCGTACCTACAACCCCAACCCGACCATCCCCGGAGGTCGCACCCTCAGCCCCTACGAATCCTGGTCCGCGTCCCAACTTCTCCAAGAGCACGATCACCATCACCCGCACCACCAACCCACCCTAATGGACGACCTTGTGGACAACAACGTACCCCAGCAGTTCTACCAAACCCAACCGCACTCCCAGCACGACCAGATGTCCCTGCTGAACAACAATCACCTGCACGAAAGCACCCCGCCTGTCCCACCCCTGCCAATCTACACCACATCCAACAGCAACAACGGCGGCTACATTCCCTCAAACCACGGCTCCAACAGCAGTCTCGGCACGGCGACGCAAAACGGAAGCATCAGCGGAACCGACACCAAGAAGCGACGCAACGTGACCATGGTCTAAGGTGATCCCTTTTTCCCGGTCGCTGGGGCAAGTGGGTACATTACCCGCTTTAGTGCAAGAAGCGAGGGAAGCTAAAGATTTGGATTTCTGAATTGTTTTTATTAATTATGCTTTTCAATCAAATCGAGCTAGTCAAATTGGATAAAATTTTAATTTTACAAAAAGAGACCTTTATTCGATTTCTACGATTTCCTAAGAAGAGGCCAGCATTGTGTCAAGTAAATTTACGTTTTAACCTTCGTTAGTTTTTATGGCAAACTATTGTTTATATTTTATTATTTGTAAAAAGTAACCCCCTGAAACGACAAAACAATCTTTTAGATAGGCGAGAAGCAAGAAAACGGCAAATTGCAAACGTGAGAGCATTTATAGAGCTATATATTAAAAGTGTAAGAATGAAATCCTAAGATTAGTGAGGCGCGGAGACGAAGCCAGAGTATCTATAGATTCAGTAGCATTACGAACAATTTGAGCGCACCGTCAACCCTTTGCCGGGCGAAACCTGCTGTAAACTAAATAAAAATCCTAAACTACCAACTTACAAACAAACCTGTGGCATTCAATATTTATTGTGTAACTGTGTAAAGAGAATAAAAAAATCACCGTGGACGGACTGGATTGCGATGTTCCAGTCCAACTTTATGAGCTTAAGGCTTTAGTGGTTAAGAAATTGTGATGTTTGAACTTATGTATATCTTAATAGTATAATTATAAACAACAAACTGGAGTGACCAAGTGGTGTGCTGTATAATGAAACGGATAAGAATGTGTAATGAACTATTTTTCAACCAAAAGATGCGAAAAATCTCATTAGCCTATAAGCTGTAAATACGTTTTAAAACAAATGGAAATAAATGAAAATGTCAATTCAACACACATTGTTATTTTAGAAATTGAGAAAATTTCCTTTCAAAATATGTTTCGGCTTGTTTCTTGGCGAATAACTTCAATCTACTGTGATAATTATGACATCCGGTTTACGGTCGTGGTTGTCAACAAGCTGATTACAGATATCACCAATCCAGATTTGTTTTTAGGGGTCTTAGATAAGATATTAGTCTTTCAGTCCTAAAAGTACGGGCTGTAACTCTCCGACATGCGAAGAATCGAAGGCGATCGAACTCGACCTTGCTCAACGTTCCGCTGTTACACCTTGTACTGGATCCACGTTGATTTGGACGTTCTCGAGCAAGATATGCAGAGGTAGCCTGAACTCTGACTCAGCTTTTTCCGAATAGGCCCTGACTTTTGCAATTTATTTAATTTGATAAGTTACTTAAGAGCGAGTCCACGAACAGGGCATACCCCTTTGTATGGGACGTCGTTAGGACCTCACCAATCTGCCTGAAATTTTCAGGGTTTGTTTGTCCATATAAAACTAGCATCTGGCCAAAATATGAGCACTCTAGGTCAACGGGAAGTGGGGCAAATCGGGACACAAAGTTTTATGGTTCAATTTTCAATTCAATTCGGTTTTATTGGTGAATAATCAAGATACAATGAGTTATTTTTAAGTGCATAACAGAGTTTTGGAGTTCCTTACAGCTGTGTGTTGCATCATAATCCTTTTAGGAACAATTATTTCTTTAACTAAGGCACTAGCAAGAGTAAGAAAAAACTATAAAAAAAAAACTTACAGAAATTGCAAAGGAAAGGGGATAGAGAAAGAGAAAGCTTATATCTAGATCACAGGTAATTTATCCTTTGTAGATGTGTTTGATCATCAGTTCCCCAAGGGCCAGGAATTGTTCTGCCTTGTTCCGGCAGCTCCGAAACCGCGTCATCATCTCCCCCGCGAGAGCAAAGAACTCCGGCAGGGTGAAGAGATCTTCCCCGGTGACTTCTTGCTGGGCCGTACTGCCGCTACCGGCAGCGACCACGCTGGCGAACGAACGCCCCCAACCAGGAGGGAACGCTGAGTTTTCCGCTGGAACCGTAAGCTGTCCAGCTGCAGGAACGGCTCCGCTCGTACTTCGCTGAGGAGGGTGGGACGCTTTCTTCTTCCTCTTTTCCTGCTCCTCGAGGTAGGCCTTGCGCGCGACGCATCCGCGGTAATTGCCGGTATGGTTGCCGTCACAGTTCGCGCACTTTACGCGCGGCTTGGTTTGTTCTGCCTTGTCCCCCAAGTCCGCCTTTCGTGGCAGTGCGCACGCCTCCGAGAGGTGTGACTCACCGCACTTCACGCAGCGGGGCCGGAGGTTGCAGTTCCGCGAGCCGTGGCCGAATTTCTGGCAACGGTGGCATTGCGCTACGTCCGTCGGGTTCTTGGTGTAAAACCGCCAGTTTACCCAAAAACCGTCCAACGTCTTAGTCCGCCGCAGGTCTTGGATCTTGACGGTGCCGCGGTCGAAGTACAACAGGTACAGTGTGTGTGTACCTGTTACCGTTGTCTTGCGCGAGAGCACTTTAATCTCCCGCGGTTTTATTCCGGCGTCCGAAAGGTGACCCTTCAGGTCGGAGATCGGACGGTCTTGATAACCCTGTAAGACGACCTTAACAGGGGGCTTCTCGGGGTTGAATGTGTAGAAGTTGAAGTTGCTACGCTTCAATTCTTCAAACACCAGGTCGAAGCTCTTTTTATTCAGTGTGATCACTTGCACTGCCGACTTACCGATTTTCAGACAATATCCGAGGCCTTCCAGCAACTCGTCAACATCGTCCGCCAACGTGTCTAAAACAAAAATTGGAGGTGGTCTTCGTTCCGTTGGAGAATTATTCTTTTTTGGCGTCTGCACTTTTTTCCGTGCACGACCATCGTCGTCGTCGTCGTCGGTAGTACAGATTGTCTAGGGAAACAGATTGGCCAATGTTTCTGGACACCAAACGTGCTGGACACCAAACGCCCTTTACGCCCAGCAAAACTGGCAGTGTTGCAAGCGCAAATCATACGTTGCCAGAGCCTGTTAATTTTGCATTGGCCAGTCTGTTTCCCTAGACAGTCTGTAGTCGGTAGTGGTGCTACCGTCGGTGTTGTTGTTGTTTTCTTCGTCATCGCTCAGCATCTGGAACTCGTTCCTGATGGGAATGTTGGCGGATGTTGACGTGTTGGTCGTGGCACCGGAAGTACCGGAACGGGTTCGCACTGGTGATCTTGGAACATATCCGGGATGTAGCAACTTTTTGTCGATGCCTTCTGCGCTCACGCTCCCCTGCGCGATGGCGGTCGACACGGCGTTGGTTTGTTTACCTTTTTGCACACGGCCGGTAGACGAACTTCGCGGGTTTTTCGAGGCCGCACTCGAACTGTCACGGCCACGGCCGGCCTTTGGCATGCTGGAGAAGCAAACTCGCGGGTAACCACAATCAATTACGGCGAAAAAAATCGAAAAAACGATGGAGCACTGAGCACTAGCTACATGCTGTTTTATGGTTCAAAAACGTCAAAAATCTTAAAAAGACTATAACTTAGGCACGATTCAATTTTATTTCAAAACTCAAAATGCATCTGAAAGGGCTTAGAAAATGCAACAAAATGCAGGGAGAAGCTTCCCAATTGTTTAAATCTAAAGGGAGTTATTGGCATTTTAGTGAAAAAATAACATAATAATCAATCTCAAATAAAAAATGTTCCATCCAGATATCAACTCGGTTCGACCTGCAGCTTGCAGGGGACATCTGGGACTACCATGTGAAACTGAGAACGCTTTGGGTAAGGCAGTTCAACATATTAAATAGACACTATTACTTATAGTGAATTTTTTGATTGTAAATTTTGCTCGGGGGACCCCTTAGATCAAATTTTCCGGTGATAATTTCATCATATTCGTGTTCCTGCGACAATTTCACAATAGAAACTTGCACAAAAATGTTTATTTTCATCCATTTTAACCCTTTAGAAAATGAAAGTTTGAAAAAATTAAGAAGCTGCTTTTTTCTGGTGTCATCTAATATCCTTGGAAACGAACTTGATTTTAAATAAATGTGAATCGAAGATTTTTTTTATCTTTCACTTTTTAAAGGGTGAAAATGGATGAAAATAAACATTTTTGTGCAAGTTTCTATTGTGAAATTGTCGCAGGAACACGAATATGATGAAATTATCACCGGAAAATTTGATCTAAGGGGTTCCCCGAGCAAAATTTACAATCAAAAAATTCACTATAAGTAATAGTGTCTATTTAATATGTTGAACTGCCTTACCCAAAGCGTTCTCAGTCTCACATGGTAGTCCCAGATGTCCCCTGCAAGCTGCAGGTCGAACCGAGTTGATATCTGGATGGAACATTTTTTATGTGAGTTTGAAAATTATGCTATTATTTCACTAAAATGCCAATAACTCCCTTTAGATTTAACCAATTGGGATGCTTCTCCCTGCATTTTGTTGCATTTTCTAAGCCCTTTCAGATGCATTTTGAATTTTTGAAATTAAAGTAAATTTTGTCTAAGTTATAGCCTTTTTAAGATTTTTGACGTTTTTGAACCATAAAACTTTGTGTCCCGATTTGCCCCACTTCCCGTTCACCTAGAGTGTTCATATTTTGGCCAGATGCTAGTTTTATATGTACAAACAACCCCTGAAAATTTCATGCAGATTGGTGAAGTCGATGCGAGATGGGTATGCTTTGCTCGTGGACTCGCTCTTAATTTAAACAATTTAAATTAAGAGCGAGTAATTATTACAAGTTAAATTTCGCCTTAACATGATATGCATTCAAGGTACTTTAAGTTGACGCCCGTGTTAGGAAAGCGCTCTCTCGGTGATCAACTTATCCATTCAATATCCTGGAAGTTTACGTCGGCTTTTAACCCACCGGAGGTCGCGTACGTGTACTTTGTACACAGTTTGTAAGGGCACTTGTAAGAAAGGCGAAAACACGCGACTTCCCGAAGGTTAAGAAGCGTTCACTTTGCTTGAGCATTTTGAAAATATTTTAAAACTTGGTCTTTGTCTGGATAGAGATATAAGCGCTTTTATTATGTACCTTTTAGTAAAACGTTTAAGAACGTCAACAACTACAAACTACTTTAATAATTTTGAGTGCAGATATGCAGATTATAATAAGCATTTCCCTTAAGTCTACATCAGTTGAACCTTTGTCGGATCTAAATTTAATTCTACGACGACGTTACTAGAGCCATCAAGATCCACTCGAGTGTGCTAGCTGCCCCAGTACAAAGCAGCCTCATGGCACGGTACGCTCTGTTTGAGGTTCATGTCTCCGCTTTTTCTGCCCTGCCATCTATGAATTGATATTAAAAAATCGTTTCTGTCAGTGATGCCAAATGATCAAAGTTATTACAAGTTTGATTTTTGAAGATTTTTTTTTATTTCACTGGTGGCTTTCTTCTTCCCATCGAGAATTTTGGCTTAAGTATCGAGCCAAAATGTTAACTGGGTTTGTGCTTGACTACCTAGGGGAACAGGGCAGCAACTGACCAGGACGGTTAAAGCTGCCAGAAATAAATGAATTAACAACAACAACAACAACCTAGAGGAAATAATCCCATTTTCGCCTCACTAAGCTTTTCAACCTGTTTTCGTAACTTTTGCAGTTTGTCGCTATTCATCAACATGTTCAGATATAAAATAAAACAAATTTACCCGAAATTTACCCAATTGGGTCCTAAAATAAAGCTTAAATTTCTGATATCTAGAGTTTTGATTTGAAAAGGTCATATCCAGATTTTTAAGCGAAGATGGCGTTACGAATGGTGCACGCCCGAAATGTCAAAATCGCGCAGTGGTACCAACATTATAAAAAAGTGTGCCAAGGCATGACAGCTACACTTTTATTCTATTGTTGGTACCTCTGCGCGATTTTGACATTTCGGGCGTGCAGGGCGTGCACCATTCGTAACGCCATCTTCGCGTAATAATCTGGATTGGAGAGTTTTGTTTTAAATTTTTAAGCTTTCATAAAGTGTTTTTTTTACTGAGCCACGTAGCCCAGTGGTAAAGCTTCCGCCTCGTAAGCGGTAGATCGCGGTTCAAATTCCGGCTCGGACCAACACAACTAGTGATCTTTTCCCTTCTGGATTCGATTGCTTAGTAATGGGAAGGAAGTGTACCGTCACAAACTGGACCTTGTCAATTCACCCTAGGAAGGAAACCTATGGAATGTTAACATTAACCTTAACATGTAAACATTAAGTTGATTGATAATAAACATGGCAAATGAGAGGGTACACTGGCTATTAATTTTTGACCCCGTAACGCGGTACACGCGGTACACGTCTCAGCAGTCTGGATAATTAATTTTGGGGTTATCAATTTTTGTTCAGTGGAGACTCTTTGAATAAACTGTCACTAAATCCGCTTTGTTAATGCCAGCCTCGATACTCTTCACGGGTGTTTCCCTCAGGAACAGGAAAAGATTTACTATAAAGTGTTTTTGACTCTTCCAAAGTAAATAAATAAGAGCTCAAATAAAAGTGAGCAAGCAACTGTTTATTATTGACAAGATTGACTAGAACACTTCAGCCCGAAGGATTTGGTTGAAAAGCTTTAAAATATGTACATTTTTTATATGAATTATTTTTTGATAACATAATTTCTCAAGAATTATTATTAAACAATGCGTTTTTAATAATAATAAAGTTTTGTTATTGCTTAGTTTATACTATATTTTAACAAATCAATTAAAAAACTAAAAATTAAAATTTTTATTTCAAAATATTCAAATTAACTTAGCTACTCGCCCCAAATCCCTCACTTCTGGCAGCCCTGCTTTTGACAGATAGTGGTGAAAAAGTCGTGTTCCCTTCGTGGCTGGAAAAGAAAATCCGTTTTTGCCCCGGTAATCCGTTCCGCGCGAGCCACCCCGTACCGCGATGGACCGTGGCCAAGTGACCAGCTTGCTGGAGGACCTGCGGGCAGGGCCGGAAAAGGCCACCCTGTACCGTAAGCTGGTGAAAATCCGCACGGACGTCATCGGGACGGAGGCGGGGGTGGAGACGTTCTACGCGCTCGGCGGAATCCGTCTGCTGGTGGGGCTGATGGCCAAACCGTACGAGAAGGTGCTCGAGGTGGTGCTGTCCATCCTGGGGAACTGCTGCATGCGGAAGGACTGTGCGAAACAGGTGAGTTGGAGGCATTTTTTGCGGGGGGTTGAAAGTTTTAAAGGAGGCGGACAATGAAGATGGAGGTGGCCGGTCTAGGCGCGGTTTGGCAGGTCATTGATTGGGGGGAATGCATGAGTTACGTAGCGATGATGATTTGAAATGAGATTTAAGTTTTAATTAATTAAAAATGCGATTTATTTGTTTCAGGCCCACGAACATGGCATTCTGACGCCGTTGATTTCGATCATTTCCAACATTCCCAATCCGGCGATACAATGCCGGGGCTGTCGCCTGCTTGGGAACCTGGCTCAGTTCCCAGCGATTACGTACGCCATCGGGAAGGATTGCGCCAACGCGTCGTACGCCCTGACCGCGATTCTGTCAGAGTCGAACAACACTGCCGTGCTGATAATGGCCATTCGTGCAATCCGACAGCTGTGGAACCAAAAGTCGATCCGGGATATGATGATCTCGCAGGGGTGTATCAAGAAGATCGTTGGGTTGTTGCTGAAATTCGCGCGGAATGAGGCGAAGGCGTTGGAGTGTACTTCCGATGAGGAACCGCAAGAGGACGAGACTGAGAAGGTGGTCATAAAGCGGATGCACGCGCCGGATCGGACCGTGACGAGGGAAAAGTTCAAGAACATTGTTCGGCACATGGAAAACAGCCACCACTGCGATATTGTTGGCTATCAAGTGATCAAGAGCTACCGCTGGAAGGATTCGCAGGACTTCAAGATGCCGGAAGCGAAGGAAACGGTTGAGCTGTTCATCGGGATTTTGAAGTGTTTGCAAATGGTTACGACAACGATCAGTGCCCAGGTGGCGCAGGAAGTGTACGACGAGGACGGGTGCGGCATGAAGTGCGTGGTGTTCCTGTGCTCGGAGACCAGCCAGTTCCGGGCGTTGTCACTGAAGATCATCTTCAATTTGGCTTCGAATCCGGACGCGATCGACAAGCTGACGGCGTGTGACGTGATCACGATGACGAGCGATTTGATCATGTATGCAAATTTGGACAGCGCGGAGAAGCGGTTCTGTACGAGTGTAATATGCTTACTAGCGAAGGAAGCCTGCAACCGTGGCCACATCCGGCGCAGTGGAGCGCTGCAAGCGTTGATGAAACTAGCCAAACAATGCTTGGAAAAGCGAGAACTCAGTATGATCTTGTACGCTCTCTATCAGTATCGCTTCGACAACCTCAGCTTTGACATTCTGTTGAGCAACGGACTGGTGAGCTTTCTGGTGGGCGTACTGAACGATATTATCTTGGAGAAACACGTCAGCCACATAAAACATGACGACGAGGAAACGATGAGCACCAGCGTCTACTCGAAGCGACGATCAAGCAGCCAGAAAGCCAGTCAAAAGAAGCGCAGTGATGAACTGTTCAACTACAAAAGCTCAAACTACTACCGCCAGTCAAAGATGGCCAAGCTAGATCCGTACTGCTCGGCTCCGGAATCCCTGGAAAGTGGCTACGCCAGCACCAGCACCCGCAACCCCTCAAGCCTCACCTCCAGCCCGGCCCGAATCGACGATCTCGAGGAAGACCTTGACGACAACGACATCTACTCGCCGGTCTGCAGCGACATCGAAGACGACCCGCCTCCCCCAGCCGTGCCGGAACCCTCCAGCAGCCAACCGGAACCCGCAGATGAAACCGAAGAAACCCGCGCCGCCAGCGAGTTCGACATCCTGGCCTACCTCTACGACGACAACTCGAACACGTATCTAACCAGCGAGATGGCCGCAGCCGATTTGGAGTGCGACGGCGAAGAAGAACCGCAGCCGACGGCCGCTTCTCGAGGCGAGAAGCGGTCGCGCAACCAGGTCAGCTTCGACGACACCATCGACGATAACGAAATCCACGACATCGAGCTGGAAATCGTTTCGTCGAAGGCGTTCGAGAAGAACGCGATGCAGCCGATCCTGACGCTGCTGTGGTCGATTTCCAAGTCGCACCGGGGGTTGGAGTTTGTCCAGCCGGACACGTTGGCGACGCTGCTGAAGATTTGCAAGCTGTCGAAGAAGCCGCGGAGTAGGGCGTTCCAGATCATTGCGAACATCATAAAGCACGTGGACCACTTTTTGCCGCTGCTGAAGCAGGAATTTGTGTTTCGGTTGCACGAGTTTAAGGTGCCGCATACGGCGCACTTGCGCTGCTGGAGCTGTGATGAGGTGAGTTTCGAAAAATCTAAATATTTTAGTCAAATCCCCACTTCCCAATCACAGACGTTAACGTTAAGTATCTACCTTAAATGTATGATAAATTAGGGTTTCTTTTCGTTGACAAAGCATTATCTTCACTCTGCCTTTTTCCGGTTGCCTAGGATTTGTGAGTTTGTCTTAAATTTTTGAGTTTTCTCTAGTTTGCTCGGGATTTTAACAGGCCTTAGGAGTTAAACACTGTTTTGAGATTTCAAAAAAAAGTGTCCACGTGGTTTATGGATGGTCCCTTTGACTTGGAAAACCAGCTGCGTTCCTAGGTATGGGCATAATCACCAATCACCAAATGTCTATCGGGAATCCCGCAAAAGTCGCGCACCAAGGTGAAGGAAACCAATCCGGCATTCAAGTGGACACACCGTGTCCATCCCAAAAACGATCGTTCCAACGAAACGAACCCTCCTTTTAAGAATCAGAGAAATGGATATTCAAATTGCGCCAAATCCTTCGCAAACGCAAAGATGGAGCACCCGTGCTACCGATCAGCGTTCCGTGACCACAGTCTGGTCATCCAGACAATTCCCGGGGACGCAAATTGCATCTTAGGAGCCGTCGTCCACCAACTCGGAACTCGGCGCCTCGGATTTGGGACCCGCCGCGACGATAGAAGACTACCTGGTGTACCTGTCAACGGAGGGCGTGTGTGGGAGGGGGAGGGGTGAGGAGGTGCTGGCGGTCATAAGCCGTCTATACCACTGTGACATCCAACGGTTCGAAAGCATTCACGGCTCTACCGGAACGTTGGGAATGCTTCTCGCGGGTGTGGCCTTTAGTGAACCACAGCCCTGCGCGTCTCCTCAAAGAGAAGACGATGCTAGAGTTGTTCCAACGACCGACCATACACTCAGCAACCAGTCCAAACCCATCCTAAAGCTGTTTATGGATGATGATATGCGAAAACGCCTGCGCCTGCGGGAAGTTTTGACATTCTGGGTACTCAATGTTCACGTCGGTGTTTGGGAAGTGCACACTTTGATTGAGAATTCTATGCATTTCAAAGTCCTTGGGCATGAGTAAGAACCCTGACGCCGTTAGCAATGTTGGCTTTAAAATAAAATTTCGTGATAATATTTTAAACTTCCATTTTCGTTAATCTGTTGAACTAACGGTTTTCGGATTATGGTTGTATCGACCATTGTTGCGAATCGAGGATCTACTGGAGTTTTGACGATCAAATGGAGCCTAACTTTTCAAAGGGCACATAGGTTTTGTGAACAGGAGTGTATCTCTTTCACTCAAATGACAGTTTACATAAGGTATGATAGGGATGCGCGCTTGTTTGCAAGGCTTGTGTGCCCTTATGAAATGGAAGGCACGAAATAGTCATCTTAACGACGAGTGTTCAACTTGTAAAATATGAACTGTACATTTATGTTTATTGGTTTTGGAAGTGGCAAGTCAGGTTTAAAAACAAGGTAAAGGAATGTTTGGCTTTGCAATTGAAATTTCGGGGATTTGAGATTCAGGTTACTTTCAGACAGTTTAGTTTTGGTTGTTAAATTGGACTTAAATGATTAGTTGAACTGGTCGAAGTGTACTATTTCATTGGCAGATCTGCTTCCAGTTGTAATGTACGACAAGACTACTGACGGACGCGACAGGACGGGGTCCAGAAAAAAAGGCCTAAAGATTTATATTCCCTAGACAAGTTAGTTTTCATCTTTCGATTTTCAGTATTTTTTTTTTATTTCCTTTAAATTTTAAATACATCGTAGGTTTCTTCCAGGCCTTTTACTTTCAATTATAATTCCAGATTTCCTTTATTCAGTTTCAAACATAGATTAACGTAATTGCTCAAGTCATCCAAGTTCTTACAACTCACACCTACACTAATTTTCTTTCACCTTCCCCCTCCCGATCCCCTATATCTTCCGGTGGTGTTCATTTCGTATGCAATACTAGTTCGGCCACTTCTCTTTTTTCCACAAGAAACCGGACTTGGACTTACTTGAGGCCGCGTCCCCACCTTGCTCCGTAAAACGAAAACGAATTCTATGCATTTCAAAGTATGGTTAAACATTGCATTGTTTAAATTAAAATAGAAAATTGCTCATTAATTTACAAATTAATAATCTAACGTAATTGTCGTTTAATTTCCCTCCCAGATGAAGTCCGCCTGCAACGAGCTGATGTCGCTGTTCGGCAACATTGCTGAAACGGGGTACGGCCAGGGCGAAATTGCGCACATTCTGCGCACCGCCGAGCGAACCCAGCAGCTGCAGGTGTCCATAATCGTGACGTTCGTGATCCGGGACGCGAAGCTGCTGCACAAGCTGCTGTTCGACATGAAGATCCTGAACACTGTGATGAACATTATTTTGAACGAGAACGATGAGGGGGCAGAGGAGCTGCACGATCAGCGACTGAGTGCGGCGGCCGGCGCGGGGATTACGACGTTGGCGCAGAACTTGTGTATTTGCGGCGAGGAAGAGGACACGGGAACGCCGAGCGAAACGCTGGAGGCGAAGGAGTTTGACAATACGCTCACGATCTGCGACGAGAGTAGCGCCGAGGAGAAGGTCACTTTTATGGTGACGAACGCGGCGGGGGTTGTGGAGAGCGTCCGCGTGAATAAATCCTTGTTGATTCAGGGCAGTGACGTGTTTGAGCGGATGTTTGACGGGGGCCACTTTGTGGAGGCCAAGAACAATGAGGTTCATCTGAAGGAGGCCATCAGCGTTGATGGGTTGAAGTACTTTTTCTACCTGATACGGCTTCAGACGGTGAACAAGCTGACGGGGATGGCGCCACCGCCGAAAGCGATCGGTTCCGGTCTGGACGCGCTAAGTTTGTCCCAGAAGTACATGCTGCCGGTGGTGGAACGGTCCGTCCAGAACATCATAAAGACCCTGCTCAACGACGACTGTGTGCTGAACGTGTTCGAGTGGTCGCTCAAGAACTACAACCAGGAGCTGCTGGTGGCGTCCACGTACTACTTTCTGTACGCGGACATAAGTGGTGCGGCCAAGTGTAAACTGTTTCGAGCTGCGAACAAATCTCCCTACCAGAAAGAGTGGCGCCGGTTGATGAACGAAACGATTCTGTTCCGAGTGCAGCCAAATTTAGAGTAGATTAGCAGAGTGTTCACCTTTAACACGCATTACGTTTTCCTATTATGTTAATAGACACTAACTTAAAGTTGTTTTGCTATACTTGTTTATTGCTGTGCTAGATGTATTTATTTGTAACGCTGCCGGGATTCTGATGGAACAAACTGAAGTTTATCTTTTACACGCATTCCAACAGATATACAAATATTAAAGCTCTACCCTAATTGTGAATTCTTTCAACGTTACTCGTTCTTACTCGATACCGAAATACCCTTGTCTGAAGCTGTCGTCGGCGGTTCCACGTGCATCCGATTTTCCCTATGACCATACTCGAAGCTTAGCCGCATCTCACCGAACCGGCTCACCGGAAGAACGCCCGCAATCCACTCGATCACAAAGTAGTGAACTTGCGCGTCCTCCTCCCTCCTGTAGCTGCCCATTTTAACGTACGTCGTAAACTCGTGTGCCCGGATTGGGCGTCCCACCTTGGACGACCCATCGCCATCGGAAAGGTCAACCTCCTCAAACGATCCATCTGCTGCTCGGCAGAAGGATTTCTCAAACTTGAGAGCGATCCTGTCAGTCTTGAACACGTGGCGCAGACTTCTGTAGCAGGAGAACTTGTACACCTGGCATGTGAGACCGCGCCGCGGTTCGTCCAGTTCGTAGCTGTGGTCCGGCATCCGGAGACGGTGGCCCACCGAGAAGCGCGAGCGAAGGCACTGGAAGAATGTCTGTGGGAGGTAAGAATAGAAATTTTGTAATGTTATTCAATTGTTTAAAAAATACAGTGTATCAAAAATTGTCCATACAGCCCTGTACGGAAACATTTTTCGCTGTTATAATCCCTGACATTGATTTGCCAAAAAATTGTGATCAAAAAATTACAAAAATAATTTACTTATAAAAGTCCCAAATTTAGGCAAAAAATTGTCCGTACACCTCAACTAAGTATGATTGATTTTTGATAAAGCATTTAATTAAATGTTAGTTTGTCATTTTAAAGTGCCTCCAACTCACGGTGCGGTTAACCAAGGCTGATAAGCATTCGGTACCGCCCCAAAAGCCCGGACATCGTAGATAATCCAGATATCGTGCAGCTTTTAATCTAAGGGGTTCGTCGCCGTCGATAAGGTCTTTCGCGAAACGCTCGATATTTGCTTCGTAAAGCAAATAGTTACGCTCGATTTCAGCAACGGCCAGCTGTCGTAGTTGATGGCTACGAAACTAAAACGAAACTATTGGCACTACGCCCCCCGGGGCATGGCCTTCCTCTAACGTGGGATTTCTGCTCCAGCGCCTCTGACGAGACAGGAGAAACCGGGACCGACGTTTTACTTCACCATCCGATAGAAGCTCAGTGGATAAGGCGGGAATCGAACCCGCGTCTCATAGCATCATCGGGATCGGCAGCCGAAGCCGCTACCCCTGCGCCACGATGGCTATACTCTTTGAATAGCCAATGTTTGGGGGTTATCCGGAACAACTGGCAGGCCAGTGCCCCAAAAAGGCAATCGCCGTCGCCCGGGATGGGTTGAATCCAGAAAAGGCTACCTCGGTTGTCTCGGTAATGTTCCATTATGGCTAAAATTAGGTTACAGTTGAGGAAATAAACATTAATAACAACTATTACAACATGAAATTGGACATTATGCAGTCACCTTCAGGTTCAGAATAGTGTAATAATTTGTGTAGAATTAAATGTGAATTAACCGTTGGAGTTCTTGGTCACGTGTTTTTATAAAGTGAAATTTACGATTCGAATTCAAATGTCAATCTCCGATTTTGAAGGCTATGCCGACATAGTCGACATAAAGGTTGACTTCGAAGCAGTGTGGCCAGTTTATTTCGCGTGTTGTATCTGTGCCATGGTGATGTTAGGCCGCGGTTAAAGTTGTCATGGGAGTCATGTTAGAACAATATAAGAACATATTGAAGCACTTGGTGTAAATTAAGTAAAACAAAAAGCAGTACTCGGAGTGGTTTCTGGGCAGTCGAGCTGGCCAGTGTGTGAAAGTGCGTGAATTCCGGAAATGCTGAAAATCATCAAGGGAGGGGGAGGGGAGGGGAGGGGGAAGGGAAATCGTGTGAATGCGCGCGCGATGGGGATGGAAATTCGGGAATTCATTGAATTAGGGATCCGCGTCGTCATATCGTATTCTACCGTCGAGTCGTTTGTTTGCGGTCCGGTCGGGGCAAATACGTTGCGAAGTCTGTTACGATGAAGTCATGTGCCTTGTACCAAAGATATTTGATATTTCTGTGATGTATGTTATATTATAAATTGCACGTCGCCGAGTAAAACGTTATAATAACACCTCGTCTTGATAGCAAATCATTGAAAAAAGGGTCGCGATGTGGCCAGAGAAGTTGGGCCATCAGTCGTGTGGTGTTCGTTGGATTGATCGAAGTGTGAATAGGCGCGCGCGAACCCGCGAGAAGTAGATCGGGAAAGCATTGAAATAGAGATTCGCGTCGTTGAATTATGTTTTATATTTTCATTTCGTTTTGAAAGCCCATCCCATAGCATCGTTGCTCGGATGGCACGCCGGCGGTAAGAAGTTAAACATAATACGCGATTGAGGAATTGATAAATCCTTCTCAAAGCGTCGCAACTCGGAAGGCAGCGATAATGTTTCACTTTTTGGTCATATCATCTTACAAAAATGAATCTTGATCTATCCTAAATTGTACATCATCGAATAATACATTAATTCAAAATTCATTTCGTTTTGAAAGTCCTTCCCAAAGCATCGTTGCTCGGATGGCACGCCGGCGGTAAGAAGTAAAAAATACGCGATTGATAAGTCCTTCTCATAGCGTCGTAGCTCGGAAGGCAACGATTGTTTCACTTTCTGGTCATATCATCTACCAAGATGAATCCTGACCTTTCCTTTCCTTCCCCTACTAACACAATTCCCCCACTTCCCGTGATGCTTGAAGGAGATGCTGTGGATTCAACGGTCTCATGCGGTGTCAACAGGTATAGAGCGACAAACTCTGTGTCTGATGAGTCTGCAACTTCAACTATCGGACTAACATTCCTACCTTTGTTGAACTGCATCTCCTTGGGGGGGCGCCGGTATTGACTTAAAGCAGAGATCTTCAGGGGTTATACAATGAGGATGGTTAGCTCCCACTATTCATCTGTTGGTTCATTGTGTAACTTCAGCTGATCCGTCAATAACGGAGTAGCAGCTCATTGGCAGTCAACCATGCTCATGCTCATGCTAAAGTGCCTCCAACTCACTTGAAGTGATTTTGAACTTTTGATAACTTTGTTTGGTAAATCTATATGAAAATTTAGTATAAATTTCCTTATTTATGTAAAACTTAAAGAAACATGAGTTTTACCAACAACTATTTTTTTAAAATTGTTTTTTTAGTTCTAAAAGAACACCAACTAAACATTTTCCAATAAAAACAACCGGTTCTCTCCATGAGTACATAATTTTTACAAAATGACTTCACGCGCTGAAACCAACGAAACTCAAGCTTAGTAATGTTTTATGAATGGTCTCATAACTTTTTTTTTGTAAAAATATCGGTTAAATTCAGGTGTTCCACAATTGTGGTTTGCACAATAACATCCCACAATTATGGAACAGGCAATTTTGAGGCAGTGTTTTGCTGCTTAGGATAAAATAGTCTTAAATTAAGTTTTTTGTTCAAAAAGTACTACTTTTACTAGTGAAATAGCAAGAGAATGTCCAAATAAAGGTCCTA
The DNA here is from genome assembly GCF_016801865.2 of Culex pipiens pallens. Classification (NCBI taxonomy): domain Eukaryota; kingdom Metazoa; phylum Arthropoda; class Insecta; order Diptera; family Culicidae; genus Culex; species Culex pipiens. Next base: position 107,285,896 of record NC_068937.1, on the reverse strand, counting down.
AAAAAGAAGGGTCGACAGAAAAGCTGCATTTGAGTGCTATTGACAATTTATCACAAAAGTGTTCCGAATATGTGGGATGACTGTAATAAAAAAAATTCAATGCTTATCCTTAATCCTTAACTCATATGTTTCTGTTAAGTTCCTCCCATCGGAACATCCCTGAGGACATCGGCCACTGCAGGTTGTGGCCAATTCCTGTGTCTCGGGGATCACAGTCGCCCCGGCCTAGGCTGTATCTTGCTTCAGGCCATTTGCTTTTTGGCCAACTACTTCTGGGACTCCGGGCGCCAGGTCAAAATGTTTACTTCTCGACGTCGAACCAAAAAATGATATTGCAGTTTGACAGCTTCTCGAAGTTTGTGAAGTGCGCGATAAAGGAAACGGATATTTTCCATCCCATTTCCGGAAAACGGAAGCGGAAGGAGTCACCGGAGATGGAAAAGTGAAGCATATTGTCAAGGGAAACAGATTGGTCGATGCAAAATAAATAGCCACTGGCAACGTATGTTTTGCGCTTGCAACACTGCCAGTTTTGCTGGGCGTAAAGGGCGGTTGCGGCGGTTGCTGTCCAGCGCGTTTGGATCTGTCAAACATTGGCCAATGTGTTTCACTTGACAATTTGTAGTTGCGAGAGCTCCTGGAGAAGAACAATGTGAAATTCTACACGCACGAACGACGTAGCGAACGACCGCACCGGGTAGTTGTTCTCGGTTTACCTGAACTGAAGCCGGAAGAGGTCAAGTATCTGCTGAAGAGGGATCTCAAGCTGAACGTGATGGAAATCAAGCGGAAGGAAAAGTCCACCGTGGACGAAACTCCGTACATTGTTGTCTTCCAAAAGGGATTCACCAATTTGAAGAAGCTCTCTGCAATGAAAGTTGTGGCAAGCACTATCATTCGGTGGGAGGCCAACCGGAACAAGCGGCCGAACGTGACCCATTGTAAGAACTGCTTGCATCTGGGCCATAGAATCAAAAACTGCCATCTCAACGCCAGGTGCAACAGCTGAGAATGATTTCCCTGGATTGACCGAACCGGGTTTTGTTAGCCTAGAATGGAGACGTGTGACGGATCCCTGTAATGTAATTACCTCGTGAATGCTGAACACCAGCGTATCCGGCTTTCCATTCCCAACGTAATGTATCACAGAATTGATCTACAAAAAAAAAGAAACACTAGAAACACATTCAACATTGATTGAAGTCCTTGAACTTACTCGCTCTATCACCGACTCGAGCCATCCCGTGAACGTCAACCCGCACAAACTAGCCTCGTGTGACGGAATCGACCCACCCTCTGCCACACTTCCCACAGCCATCGCAGCCGCTTCCGATCGCTTTATCCGATTGAACACCACCCCGTTCGACTCCAGGATCTTCATCAGCCGTCGCACGTTGTAGCTGCCCTTTTTTAGCTTCTCTTTGGCAACTTTGCTGGTTTGTCGGAGGGCCGCCTTCTTCGTCGTCACCTCGACCAGTTTGGACGACTTGGTTTTGGGCGCGGGTTCCTTCGGCACTTCGGTGTCGTCCACGACCAGTCCCAGTTCTTCATCCGCCGGGAAGACCACGTTTTCATCGCTCAGTTCAACGTCCGAGGGGCAAAAGTCGATCTGATCGGTCAGCATAAACTGGTCCATGAGCTCAATCTGGCATTCCATCAGCTGTATGTTTTCGTGCTCGTCGTAGACCGAGGTGAACGCTTCGCCGATTGAAGTGCTGTTCTCGGTGCTATTGATCAGCTCGATGATCGGGGAAGATGAAACTGGGGTTTCACTGGGCGGTTCGGAGAGGTTTTCTATTGTGGTGACTAGGAACTGATCGGTAGCATCCAGTGGGGGGAAGCTGTCCGGAACGAGGATCATGCTGTCCAGCAGCTTGATTTGTTCGTCTTGTGGCGTTGGAACTGGTGGGAGTAGCAAATGTTTGACGACGCTCTCGAAGATCGGACGGAGCTTTGAGGAACTTAGGATGGCTGCTGCTACAATGTGAGCATGATAACATGGAGTTGTTTGGTCCGACGTTGCTTTAGCTTGGCAGTCGTAGTTGATGCTAGAGGAAAGTTGCTTCAGCTGGACGTGACAAAACGGAACCAACTGGTGCAAATCATCCTCACACCTCACCACAAACGTATCCTCGGCCACCTTCTGTACAAGTGGACCACCCGGACCACACCTCAACTGCTGCTTCCAGATCAACTCCCGCTCATCCGCCGTAAGCGCCAGCAGCTCCAGAACCTCCCGTTGAATCGCCAAATCTTCACCAACCTCCGTCGACTCGGATGCAGCTCGTACATGTTGGCAGGTCCCCTCAGGTCCCGTGTGCGGATGACAGTCCACGTAACAAACCCCTGTTTTAAGCTGCAGCACCAAATCCTCGTTCAACCCAGCTCCCCCACTATCGAAACAATCCCGGATTTCAACGAACCCACGAACGATTTTATCCCCAACCTGTCGCTGCCGCACACTGAACAACTGTACCGAAGCGTCCGGCTGCATGAGCCGGACGGCCACAAAGTGGCCACCGAAAGTGGTTGAACGTGATGCTTTGACTTTTGTTATCGTAGACGGCGGCGCTTCCGGGACATGTTGGCATCTGAGATTTTTGCACCGCTTTGAGCGCTGGCCGTTTTCGGTTCCACACTTGGAACACTTTTTTATGCCGCGCTTGGTCCAACGATTGGCCAGCTTGAAGGACATAGCGCACTTTTTTTCGCACTAACAAAATCGTAAACAATTTTTTTTTAACTGCACAGAAAAAAAGATTCGAGCAATATTGATGATGGTAAACAATCATTGACAGCTGATGACTGACAGCTGATCAGCTGTATAAAAAAAAAATGCTTCTCTGACACACCGTGCAGTGCTAACGGTATATGACAGCCTGTCATATACCGTTAGCACTGCACGGTGTGTCAGAGAAGCATTTTTATTTTGCATTTGCAAAAATATTTATTTTGTGCGCTGGAATATTTTTATTTCAAGGGACGAAATGTCCAGGTAGGTAGAGTATCTAAATTACGCAAAGGCAAAATACGACTGAAGTGAAAGCAAAACCAGTGTGGCATTTTCATCGTAAATGGGATGTGGATTTCCTTCTATACAAAACTCAAAATCAAAGAAATTTAACATTCAATTTTGAAATTAGCAGCAAGTGTTACGTCCGCAACTAGCATAATTACCCTACCTTCAGTTCCAGCGTTGCGCACGGCCCCGGATCTCGGGTTTCTCTCCCCAACTGCTTTGTATCGAGCCCCAATCGTTCTTAAATGGCCATTTGAACTGCCTATTGTATAAGGTTTCGAAATATCTCTTGCCCTCGCCTATTAAAAGGTGATCATAATCCCCATCAATATCTATCTGTGCCCCGGCTAAAGGGCACAAGCATTAGAGCCCTGATAGACTGAAGTCCCGCGGTCGTGCGATTCGAAGCGTTATCTACTCGAAATCGATTGAGTCCTGCCATTTTCGAGCGTTTGTCGAGCGTTTTGATCAAATGTCAAAGGCGACATTTGCAGTTCTTGTTTATAATAGTAGGCGTCGTAATTTAATGACAGTTCAATTCGTTCAAGTCCAGTTTTTCACTTGTGAAAATTCATATTTTTTTAGTAAAATTAGTGAAATTTCTGCTGATTAGTGGGTGGCTACAGTGTGATTAAACATTTTTTAAAGGGCAATAAAGTTTTGCCAGCAGAAGGAATTCACGGTGCTTGGAAAATATGGTCAAGACTTGTGATTTGACGCAGAACCGCAGAACCCAAGTGGCCATCAACGAACAACAAAGAACCATCAGCCGGTACACTGGGTAAGAATTTTTCAAATCAACCATCTATTTGTGTCTAATTTTCTGTCAATTTCATTTTTCAGGCTTTGATTTCTATTTCACGTTTTCCACCAAGAAACCAGTGTCGATTCAAGTGTCTTGTTATTATAAATAATCAGAGAGAGTTCAATAAAAATAAAACGCTTTTAAATAAATAAAAAAAACCTTTTTCCATTACAAAATCAAAAAAGCCGAAATATGTACGTCAGATAATGGCAGGACATTCTAAATAACAAATGCGCCCGAAAACGGCCCGACGACGGCCCGGCAACGTCGATTTTCTCAAACGTCGATTTCGACGATCGTCGGACAAAGTGTTGCATATACGCACGAGAAGGGCCCGAATTCCGTCGGACAAAGCGTCGGAATTCGGGCCGTTTTGTCGAGCCGTCTGTCAGGGAGGTCACCCCAAACCGTCGACCAGGACACCTCTTCTATTAATTCGGACCAAGCGACCCAAGGAGTCTTACTGTCCTGTTGAGGACATCCCGGCTGTCCAGGAGGTGTCTCGGCGCCGACAGCAAGCTTTTCAAAGTTACCTTACTTCAAGAGGAGATTTTTAGCTCATGGCTCAACGTCATCAAACAAGCACATCACATCTAAAAATGCTGATCAATTTCTCTGAAGGAATGACGCGCTGTCGATGCTGCGATATTAGAAAGAAACGCGGTTGTGGATAGCTCTATAGAGGAGAAAATCGTGACGTCAGAAATGAACTCAAATCACTCAAAGTTCATTTTGTGAGTGACTTTAACATTTTGGCCTAGTTTGACAGCTACCTTGTCCCAAGTTTTTTTGTGGGAGAGAAAAGGAGGCGAATACTTTATGAAACTCATACCTGTCAAAATTCCTAGCCTCAAAATTTTGTCACGAGTTGCTTTACTCCTCTATTGGCCTAGCGATGATCCGATGACGGTAGAAACTGCGACAGCGTTTGGAAACCATGAGTATACGTGTTGATCTATTGAGACCATACAATTTAGCCCAAACTATTATCCACGCACCACCAAACCGAAGTGCGCAACACTTCTGTTGCGCGAAAAAATCTGTTGCGCCGAACAAAAATGTAGTGGTTTGTCGTTAGCGTGTACATCAGCCTGTGGCGCAACAGCTTTGACAGGATGCGTTCGTATTTTGATTTTTGTCTGCTTTCACAATACAACAATCCTAATGTGAAGAATCCTTTCAATACAGTATCAGAATTTAAAAGAACGATTTCGCTACTTTTGCAACACGTTTTAAGTAAAGAGCTAGAGCTAGGTATAAACGGTGATGTCCGTAATATAATTGAGCCATTTTTACTTACAATTTCTTACTGTCTTATTAGCATTAGCATTAGCATTTTAGGACGCCCTATCCACGGATGGCTCCACAACGCTTATCCCTCTGTTTGGTGTGGTTGTGTTAGACCCTCATCCGGAACAATAATCCAACACGGGAGATACCATGTCTTCATCTTTTGATGAGTGTGTAATACAGCCCAGGGCATAAGGGGGTCCTCGCCGGGTCCAAGCTATCCTTTGGGGAACGGAAGGAATGTTAGTAAACACCTATCTAAAGTGCGCAAGGATCCCTGCGTCACCTTAGTGGTATAGATGTTTGTAGGGTGGTTTTGGACTCAATGTTAGTATGAAAGGTAGTACCCTAGGATATACCTCAAGAGATATTGCGGGTGAGTGATAAGTGTTTAACTGTTTGTGAATTGTGCATTGTCTGCTTTAACCTTTGGAAATTAAACTCTAACAGCCGGCTGAAGAGTGAAAATACTGATTTATATTGTTTTGTTTTTAATCAGAATATAATCTTACGATTTGATAACATAAGGTTAGCACTAGGAATAGATTTGTAAGTTAGCGAAATTTTTATCGGTTGTAGTGTTTATATCGGTTATAATTTTGAGTTTAGTTGTAATATTTATAACAGTATTCCGAAATGATCGCAACAAGTTTTTAATATTTTGTTTTGTTTAAGCAAGAATTATTTAGTTGAAATATATGACCGACGTAAATTTTTGAGGCTGCGTGCTCGGACTCCAATTATCTTAAAGAATTAATAAAACTAAATCGAATTTTGCAAATCGTGAAATTTACCCGACGCGTAAAAAAATCCGTGGCAATAACTAAGAAATTTGTTGATTACGTGATCCTGTGGCAGTGCGTGGCCGAATGGTTACGCTGTCCGCTTTGTAAGCGGATGATTCTGGGTTCGATTCCTATCTGCTGCAACCTTCCATCGGATGAGGAAGTAAAATGTCGGTCCCGGCCTTGGTTGTTAGGCCGTTAAGTCATTCCAGGTGTAGGAGTCGTCTCCATGCCATAAGTACAAACAACACACCAAACCAAGCCTACTCCGGTGGAATCGCTGGCGGCGGTTGGACTCGCAATCCAAAGGTCGTCAGTCCAAACACTGGGGTGGAAGGTTCCTTGGAGTAAAAAGAGGTTTGGGTGCTCTCCCCATTCAAGCCTTCGGACTCCTAGGTTCGAGCAGAAACTTGCAATAGAGACCACAAAAGACCCGGGGGTCGTTAATGTGGATGGTTTGATTTTTTTTTTTGTGATCCTGAAATGTTTGCACAAAAGTTCAAGTGTGTATCCAACTACCCGCTTTCTTCCAAACACACATTCATACACTTGTACACACACAACATAAAACGATCTCACCAAATTCGAAGGATCTCCTCGCGTCGATGTTTGTAGGCTTTGATCAATGAAATAATTCATTTCCAAAGACTCTTCGTTTAGTTTTTCTCGTCAGGTGCTCAGGAACGATCGGCTAGATTTTTCAGAAATACTTTTCCATTTGTCTGTGGCAAACACTGCCACACACACACGTTCGCCTTATGACACTTCTCACAGCAAAACACATTGATCAGTCGCCATTCCGAGAGAGCTCTCACAAACGTTTGATCCTGGTTCCTCTTTCTGCTCTTCGTTCCCTCGCTTTCACTCTTCGACTCTTGTCAGCAAACGAGCTCTGCGTTAAAAAAAAAGTCTCCCTCTCGTCTCCCACTTCCACAAAAACTCTAACGGCTCTCTCTCTCCCTCTTTTGCTCTCCCGCTCTTCTCGCCCAAATCCCTCAACGATGTTCCTTCTTTGAAAAACTCGCCCGCTCTTCTTCGCTTAGCTCTCAAGCTCTTTTTTTCGAATCGCCGTTCGATTTTTTCCTTTCCACATCCGCCATCTTGAATTTTGTGTGGTTTTCACAAGATTACATTATTTTAAGCTGTTTTTGCCTTTCTTACAAAAGAAAGGTTTAAGGTTTGCTTTTGGAAAAACGCTTTTTTTAGAAATCTAAAAAAATTCGTGCACGGCGAGGATTCGTCCCAGGAAAAAATCCTATTACTAAATTGAAGGTTTAGATGCGTTCTTTAGATTGAATTTTGGCCCGAAACCCGGAACTCAAAGTCTGATTTTTGAGAGCTCTTTTTCTGAAATACATGGCCGATGTCTGTATCCGCTCTTAAAAATTTGTGTCTTCCATCACTGGAAAACCGCTCGTAAAACCCACAATTTTTAAAAGCCAGATCTGTAGCCGTGGGGTCGGAGACGAACATTTTATTTTTCGATTCACAATTTTCGACCCGTAAATGTGGTCAAAGCCATTTTTAGAGGTATTTTTTGGACTATTTTACAGATAACACTATCAAATTTAAAGAATTCAGTTTCAAACAAAAAGCCATTCAAAAACATGCGCCATAAACTGTTTGGGCCCAAAATTTGAAGCTTTTCCAAAATGTATTTCCAGAGATATAGCGATTTTAGTGTTTTTCGTCTTATTTTTACCCTATTTTTTCCTATTAAATTTTTGGATTTATACAAAATCATATACTGAACATCAAATTCAAAGTCCCAGCCCATTCTCGATCGAAAGCATTTGGTATGAATTGTATTCGAGTAAATTTTGGTATTGATCAGACGGTTGGTTCAAAAGTTATAGCTGTATGATTTTTCTTTATATACAGAGTAAATTTCTCAAAAAAGGTAAGGGGTCATTCAGAATAATTCTCCCCAAGGATTTATTTGTAATTTCACTTAAATTTATCTTTCTAACTGAGTGTTCACGACTCGATCAAACTTCTCAGCAAATTTTACATCGATTGGATTCCGCACTTTTATTTGAGAGCGTTTGACTTTTTGCCTTTCTTACAAAAGAAAGGTTTAAGGTTTGCTTTTGGAAAAACGCTTTTTTCAGAAATCTAAAAAAAATCGTGCACGGCGAGGATTCGTCCCAGGAAAAAATCCTATTACTTAATTGAAGGTTTAGATGCGTTCTTTCGATTGAATTTTGGCCCGAAACCCGGAACTCAAAGTCTGATTTTTGAGAGCTCTTTTTCTGAAATACATGGCCGATGTCTGTATCCGCTCTTAAAAATTTGTGTCTTCCATCACTGGAAAACCGCTCGTAAAACCCACAATTTTTAAAAGCCAGATCTGTAGCCGTGGGGTCGGAGACGAACATTTTATTTTTCGATTCACAATTTTCGACCCGTAAATGTGGTCAAAGCCATTTTTAGAGGTATTTTTTGGACTATTTTACAGATAACACTATCAAATTTAAAGAATTCAGTTTCAAACAAAAAGCCATTCAAAAACATGCGCCATAAACTGTTTGGGCCCAAAATTTGAAGCTTTTCCAAAATGTATTTCCAGAGATATAGCGATTTTAGTGTTTTTCGTCTTATTTTTACCCTATTTTTTCCTATTAAATTTTTGGATTTATACAAAATCATATACTGAACATCAAATTCAAAGTCCCAGCCCATTCTCGATCGAAAGCATTTGGTATGAATTGTATTCGAGTAAATTTTGGTATTGATCAGACGGTTGGTTCAAAAGTTATAGCTGTATGATTTTTCTTTATATACAGAGTAAATTTCTCAAAAAAGGTAAGGGGTCATTCAGAATAATTCTCCCCAAGGATTTATTTGTAATTTCACTTAAATTTATCTTTCTAACTGAGTGTTCACGACTCGATCAAACTTCTCAGCAAATTTTACATCGATTGGATTCCGCACTTTTATTTGAGAGCGTTTGACTTTTTGCCTTTCTTACAAAAGAAAGGTTTAAGGTTTGCTTTTGGAAAAACGCTTTTTTTAGAAATCTAAAAAAATTCGTGCACGGCGAGGATTCGTCCCAGGAAAAAATCCTATTACTAAATTGAAGGTTTAGATGCGTTCTTTAGATTGAATTTTGGCCCGAAACCCGGAACTCAAAGTCTGATTTTTGAGAGCTCTTTTTCTGAAATACATGGCCGATGTCTGTATCCGCTCTTAAAAATTTGTGTCTTCCATCACTGGAAAACCGCTCGTAAAACCCACAATTTTTAAAAGCCAGATCTGTAGCCGTGGGGTCGGAGACGAACATTTTATTTTTCGATTCACAATTTTCGACCCGTAAATGTGGTCAAAGCCATTTTTAGAGGTATTTTTTGGACTATTTTACAGATAACACTATCAAATTTAAAGAATTCAGTTTCAAACAAAAAGCCATTCAAAAACATGCGCCATAAACTGTTTGGGCCCAAAATTTGAAGCTTTTCCAAAATGTATTTCCAGAGATATAGCGATTTTAGTGTTTTTCGTCTTATTTTTACCCTATTTTTTCCTATTAAATTTTTGGATTTATACAAAATCATATACTGAACATCAAATTCAAAGTCCCAGCCCATTCTCGATCGAAAGCATTTGGTATGAATTGTATTCGAGTAAATTTTGGTATTGATCAGACGGTTGGTTCAAAAGTTATAGCTGTATGATTTTTCTTTATATACAGAGTAAATTTCTCAAAAAAGGTAAGGGGTCATTCAGAATAATTCTCCCCAAGGATTTATTTGTAATTTCACTTAAATTTATCTTTCTAACTGAGTGTTCACGACTCGATCAAACTTCTCAGCAAATTTTACATCGATTGGATTCCGCACTTTTATTTGAGAGCGTTTGACTTTTTGCCTTTCTTACAAAAGAAAGGTTTAAGGTTTGCTTTTGGAAAAACGCTTTTTTTAGAAATCTAAAAAAATTCGTGCACGGCGAGGATTCGTCCCAGGAAAAAATCCTATTACTAAATTGAAGGTTTAGATGCGTTCTTTAGATTGAATTTTGGCCCGAAACCCGGAACTCAAAGTCTGATTTTTGAGAGCTCTTTTTCTGAAATACATGGCCGATGTCTGTATCCGCTCTTAAAAATTTGTGTCTTCCATCACTGGAAAACCGCTCGTAAAACCCACAATTTTTAAAAGCCAGATCTGTAGCCGTGGGGTCGGAGACGAACATTTTATTTTTCGATTCACAATTTTCGACCCGTAAATGTGGTCAAAGCCATTTTTAGAGGTATTTTTTGGACTATTTTACAGATAACACTATCAAATTTAAAGAATTCAGTTTCAAACAAAAAGCCATTCAAAAACATGCGCCATAAACTGTTTGGGCCCAAAATTTGAAGCTTTTCCAAAATGTATTTCCAGAGATATAGCGATTTTAGTGTTTTTCGTCTTATTTTTACCCTATTTTTTCCTATTAAATTTTTGGATTTATACAAAATCATATACTGAACATCAAATTCAAAGTCCCAGCCCATTCTCGATCGAAAGCATTTGGTATGAATTGTATTCGAGTAAATTTTGGTATTGATCAGACGGTTGGTTCAAAAGTTATAGCTGTATGATTTTTCTTTATATACAGAGTAAATTTCTCAAAAAAGGTAAGGGGTCATTCAGAATAATTCTCCCCAAGGATTTATTTGTAATTTCACTTAAATTTATCTTTCTAACTGAGTGTTCACGACTCGATCAAACTTCTCAGCAAATTTTACATCGATTGGATTCCGCACTTTTATTTGAGAGCGTTTGACTTTTTGCCTTTCTTACAAAAGAAAGGTTTAAGGTTTGCTTTTGGAAAAACGCTTTTTTTAGAAATCTAAAAAAATTCGTGCACGGCGAGGATTCGTCCCAGGAAAAAATCCTATTACTAAATTGAAGGTTTAGATGCGTTCTTTAGATTGAATTTTGGCCCGAAACCCGGAACTCAAAGTCTGATTTTTGAGAGCTCTTTTTCTGAAATACATGGCCGATGTCTGTATCCGCTCTTAAAAATTTGTGTCTTCCATCACTGGAAAACCGCTCGTAAAACCCACAATTTTTAAAAGCCAGATCTGTAGCCGTGGGGTCGGAGACGAACATTTTATTTTTCGATTCACAATTTTCGACCCGTAAATGTGGTCAAAGCCATTTTTAGAGGTATTTTTTGGACTATTTTACAGATAACACTATCAAATTTAAAGAATTCAGTTTCAAACAAAAAGCCATTCAAAAACATGCGCCATAAACTGTTTGGGCCCAAAATTTGAAGCTTTTCCAAAATGTATTTCCAGAGATATAGCGATTTTAGTGTTTTTCGTCTTATTTTTACCCTATTTTTTCCTATTAAATTTTTGGATTTATACAAAATCATATACTGAACATCAAATTCAAAGTCCCAGCCCATTCTCGATCGAAAGCATTTGGTATGAATTGTATTCGAGTAAATTTTGGTATTGATCAGACGGTTGGTTCAAAAGTTATAGCTGTATGATTTTTCTTTATATACAGAGTAAATTTCTCAAAAAAGGTAAGGGGTCATTCAGAATAATTCTCCCCAAGGATTTATTTGTAATTTCACTTAAATTTATCTTTCTAACTGAGTGTTCACGACTCGATCAAACTTCTCAGCAAATTTTACATCGATTGGATTCCGCACTTTTATTTGAGAGCGTTTGACTTTTTGCCTTTCTTACAAAAGAAAGGTTTAAGGTTTGCTTTTGGAAAAACGCTTTTTTTAGAAATCTAAAAAAATTCGTGCACGGCGAGGATTCGTCCCAGGAAAAAATCCTATTACTAAATTGAAGGTTTAGATGCGTTCTTTAGATTGAATTTTGGCCCGAAACCCGGAACTCAAAGTCTGATTTTTGAGAGCTCTTTTTCTGAAATACATGGCCGATGTCTGTATCCGCTCTTAAAAATTTGTGTCTTCCATCACTGGAAAACCGCTCGTAAAACCCACAATTTTTAAAAGCCAGATCTGTAGCCGTGGGGTCGGAGACGAACATTTTATTTTTCGATTCACAATTTTCGACCCGTAAATGTGGTCAAAGCCATTTTTAGAGGTATTTTTTGGACTATTTTACAGATAACACTATCAAATTTAAAGAATTCAGTTTCAAACAAAAAGCCATTCAAAAACATGCGCCATAAACTGTTTGGGCCCAAAATTTGAAGCTTTTCCAAAATGTATTTCCAGAGATATAGCGATTTTAGTGTTTTTCGTCTTATTTTTACCCTATTTTTTCCTATTAAATTTTTGGATTTATACAAAATCATATACTGAACATCAAATTCAAAGTCCCAGCCCATTCTCGATCGAAAGCATTTGGTATGAATTGTATTCGAGTAAATTTTGGTATTGATCAGACGGTTGGTTCAAAAGTTATAGCTGTATGATTTTTCTTTATATACAGAGTAAATTTCTCAAAAAAGGTAAGGGGTCATTCAGAATAATTCTCCCCAAGGATTTATTTGTAATTTCACTTAAATTTATCTTTCTAACTGAGTGTTCACGACTCGATCAAACTTCTCAGCAAATTTTACATCGATTGGATTCCGCACTTTTATTTGAGAGCGTTTGACTTTTTGCCTTTCTTACAAAAGAAAGGTTTAAGGTTTGCTTTTGGAAAAACGCTTTTTTTAGAAATCTAAAAAAATTCGTGCACGGCGAGGATTCGTCCCAGGAAAAAATCCTATTACTAAATTGAAGGTTTAGATGCGTTCTTTAGATTGAATTTTGGCCCGAAACCCGGAACTCAAAGTCTGATTTTTGAGAGCTCTTTTTCTGAAATACATGGCCGATGTCTGTATCCGCTCTTAAAAATTTGTGTCTTCCATAACTGGAAAACCGCTCGTAAAACCCACAATTTTTAAAAGCCAGATCTGTAGCCGTGGGGTCGGAGACGAACATTTTATTTTTCGATTCACAATTTTCGACCCGTAAATGTGGTCAAAGCCATTTTTAGAGGTATTTTTTGGACTATTTTACAGATAACACTATCAAATTTAAAGAATTCAGTTTCAAACAAAAAGCCATTCAAAAACATGCGCCATAAACTGTTTGGGCCCAAAATTTGAAGCTTTTCCAAAATGTATTTCCAGAGATATAGCGATTTTAGTGTTTTTCGTCTTATTTTTACCCTATTTTTTCCTATTAAATTTTTGGATTTATACAAAATCATATAATGAACATCAAATTCGAAGTCCCGGCTCGTTCTCGCTCGAAAGCTCGACAAGTCGTCAAGTCGAAGCTTCAACGCCATCGCTTTTACGCTTGCGCGTTTAACGCTACGCGTGAAAGTGTTCTTTCTGGCTTCTCATAATTGATCGACAAAGTGCAATAGCGATACATATTTTTTTAAGTTTATCATAGACTAACATTATAGACTGAGTACCCTTTATTTTTTTCTAATAATGTCAATCCAATATGTTTTTCTTAATTAAATTTAAATGTCTTGCGACAAATAATGTACTTCTGAAATTAAAAAAAAATGGCATTTGAGGTTTAACATTAAAAGATTCGAAGCTTTAGGTAAAATTCTCACTGGATGGTATCATTATGTTTTTGAAAAAATAATTGCATCAATATATTTCTCGGAGTTTCATCATTTTGTAAGAAAGGCTCTATTTCACCTCTGGTGATATTAAATCGGGTTTTTTTTTCACTATAATCACTGTCTCTTCCTAAACAAACAATCTACCCCTCTTCACAGATCATCTGCCCCCTTGTCAGCCCCCAGAAAACGGCAAGAAATCCGATCGAGGCCTTAAAACCGCCATGGCCTGTTTTGAATGACGCCTTCGTAATTCTTCGATATTAAATGAAAAATTCGCGAAAAACAAGCACTTCCACGGCAGAAAAATTACTCCTTCGACTACACCACATTTTTTCACACATAAAATCGAAATAAAACCGAAAAAACTTCGAAAACCACCGCGACCTGAGACTGATGCTGTTGAGACGTCCGCTCTCGCCCGATGCTCCATATTAAGTTTCCCTTACAATTTCTTACTGTCTTATCCGTCAAAACTCAGATCTTGTTTGCGCGTTGGTAATTTAACGATTTTCGGACACTACACCAAAAAACTCGCATTAAACACTTATTACAACACAGTTTTTCACATGAACTAAAAGAAAACGTTTTTTTTAAACTCGAGGGTCACTTGGTGACGGTTTATTCTCGACTGTGTAGTCCATAAGTAAAACTATTGCGGCTGACCGACAAAGAACTCTTTCTTGCGATGGCCAGCATAGCTGCGACACTCGCGGAGCGGGATTCTGCAAATAAGAACGGTAGATTACAACTGATCTCAGATGCGAGAAGGTACAGCTATGGCAAGAGGAATTAGGGTTTCAAAGGGTTTACAAATTTATCTCCTAACTCGCTACAACAACACTTTTTCATTCAAATGATGAATCCGTGGCTTGCAATTTCATTTTTTTTTGCTTTTCAGCTGGAGAAACCATGAACGGAAAATTTATTTTAAAATCAAAGACGCTTAAATTTTTTTTATCACTTTTATTATGTGTTATATTGTTTATATCTATTTTAAATAGTTGTCTGTAATCAATCATTGTTATTCTCCTGACGGTTCTGCTGCTACTAAATCGCTACCACTTCAATCGGATGTTTAATTTTACCTCAAAAAAAGAATTTCAAATTCCGAACTATCCCTTTTCTTTTCCCTATTTTCATTCACCAAATGGATGGTCAATCGGTATGTTTTAATGTGTTTATGTGTAATGTTTTTTTTTATTGTAATTGCATCAATTTTTGTTGTTGTTAATATAAGTTAAACATGGTTGGAGCTTAACAAAACAACTGAGGGAGAGAATTTTGTTTTGAGTTTTTAGATCAAGCTCGTCCAATTTTGCTTGGGGGGGGGGGGGGGGGGGTTTGAAAGTTTTATTTCGCTATTTCCACACAACACTTACTGCTGCCACGGCCTAAAAAATTGTTTGTTTGTTTGCTGTTGTTTTGTTTTATGTTAGTACTTTTGTATTCCATCTTGTAAGACATTGATCGTTTGTATTGTTATTCTACTCAGCTGTTTTTTTTAGCTTGTATTGTATCATTTATTAGCTAGATTCTATAGCATTTTCTTGTTTTTAGTCAATAATTTAATTATAAAGCATCAAAAGCGAGCAGAATCTAACTGTAATATTGGAATTTCAGTGAAAATATGTTTTTGTTGTACCGAGTGCTTTCGATTTTTTTTAAACTAACGAAAGAGCTTCGTAGTGAGATAAACAATTGTTAAACTTGATTCACTATTACACGCTAAATCATCTCTACCTACCCAGGATCAGATTTAAGCCTTTAAACAAAATTTTGCTGCTGCATTGATGCTCAATCAAAACATATACTTAATAATAACTATACATCATCATTCATATTGTTTTGTAATGTTTTTATTGATTCTACCGTTTCGAAGAGTGTAAATAAATGTGTTTCAACATAATTGGAGTTTTTCCTTGCAACGTGAAAGATAGAATAGTTCCAGGCCCATTGCATGAAAACTTCTGGCATGCATTTGTTTATTTTTGTTAGAAAGAAAGCTTCAGAAAAGCGCACTGTCAAGCGCAAAACTCGATGTTGCATAAGGTGTTCCCTATTGAATATACATACTTTACGGTTTTCTATGCTTTCAATATTGTTTTTCAAAACGTGTTTACTCTTAAATTGAAAAAAATATAAATCAATCGTTCAACTACTGCGAGTTGGCGGCTGTCCCCGTTCTGATCTGATGTTCATCCTGCCGCGCTTTCGTCGTACCTGTCGCGATCGCGCGAGCGCAATTGTTGCTTCCTTCTCCTTGTTTAGTTCATAGTTTTTTTTGTTTTGTTAGAAATTTACCTATTTAGTAGCAGTTAGCACGAGCAGTTGTCACCGTTTCGGGGCCGGTTGTTGCGGTCCGCGTTCAGCTTGATCTGGTCCGGGAACTCGTTGTAGAGTTCGACCTGGAAGAGGACGGAAAGGGACATAGATTTAGGAGATGTGGGACACAGATAACAGGCAAATTAAAAAAAAAAGACGTCTCCCAGTCTTTTAACCAAAACGCATTAATTTTCGTTCAGATTAATCGAACTGATTTAATTTCCTGGAACACGAACTATGAGCTCATGAGGTTTTTGTAAAATGCAAACATCGTTAAGAGGATCAAAACTGTCAAAAGCCAAAATGCACCGATTTTACGGGTTAAACTTTAACAATTAAAACTTTAAAGTCAACCTCATATTTGGGATTTAGGCTCAGTACACCTATCGGATCATGCCCAAAAATTTCCGCAAAATTGGCTCGTTTTTTTTTTAACATCCTAAGTATTGGAACCATTTGCTTTTCCATAAGCATCAGAGCACATAGGGTACTTTTGATCAGATTTATCATATGCTACCCAAAGGCAACCCTAGCGAATGTGTACCGATAATTAAGATGGCCGACCGATATAACGTGCTCTACGTCAAAGTACCACCGTGGTTCACTTGGCCGTTATCGTACAAACTCCTTGCCGCTCCATTTAAAATCGTTGTCGTCTAGCATCCTCTTAAGGCTGGTTGTAAAGTTTAAATTCTCTGTAAAATAGCGAGTTCTGCGTGAATGCTTTTTTCCAGTTCTGCAATCTGAGATTGTCCCCACCTCTTTACTTCATATACGAAAACAAAATCAAGGAAGTTGTACTCGAATCGTTGCTCCTTCAACGTCCACTGTAAACATTCGAGCATACATCTAAGGTGAGCCTTCTTTTGAGCTACCGTTGTGTCGCCAAGAATAAGATTGATGAACAGTAATCGAAGAACGGAGCGATGAGCTAGTTGCAAAACAGCACCTATGTTTCTGCTGTCAAGTAGCGATTAATCATACACAAGACGCAAAACTTTCATGGTTGCTTTCCGAACGGTGAAATCAATGTGTTCGCTGAAGTTGAGCTTTTCATCCAGCATGACTTCGAGGTATTTCATGGACATTACTCGCTCCACGCTTCCACCATCCATCTGCACTCGTTGGTCTGCCGAGTCGTCACCACCATGCACTTTGTCCTTGCAGCTGCAGCTTCTTCCACTATAACCATTCTGAGAATCCGACCAACTCTTCGTTCATAAAATCAAAGCATTCATCGAAGCCAACCGCCAACCACGAACAACACTGTGTCTTCGATCGGCCAACAGATTAACCTGAACTCTCGACAATGATTGATGTTATTCCCTAGCACGCTTTCTGGTGGTAATCTAAGATTTACTGCTGTTTTTAGTGACCTTCGTGACCTGCTACCGGTTGTCAAGGTAACTGATAAACCACCTATCAGGTTCTTTCGGTCAATGGTTCCGATGGCCCGCTTTAAATGCTACCTTCTTCAATGCACTGCTTCCACTTCAGCAACAGGAGAATGGTTAATCTGGCTTATTGGATCTCGGAACCTATGAGTAGGGAACCACTAAAGTCATCTTCCATCCGTATCCAACAGATCTACTGCAACCACGTCCAAACCACAGCCACGTGACCCGTTTTGTGACATTTCCAATTCCAGTGCAACCCTTCTGTGACCGCTCTGTTCACTCCAGCCTGCTTAGCGTGATGGGCTCAAATTCACTCATCAGCTCATCCGCCCCTCCTCTTACAGGTGTAAATGTTCATGTATCTTCTCCACACTCCGAACGAAGAAGTTGTTCAGACGCTTAGCCGTTTCAGCATCCCCTCGTGGCTATCCAAAAACTACATCTGTTGGTAGCTGTCTTCCAGGCTGAACCAGTGACTTCAAACACCTCCAAAGTTTTTTTGAGACTCCACCGCAGCTCCTGATTTCACTGTTGATTGACGAGTTCTTTGATGTGCGAATTTGGTTGACGTGGTAATTTCTGCAATGTTTGTTTTCTCCAGATATAAAGAAACGAAACTCACCTCACTCTCCTGGGCTAACGCGTTTTTGGCAATCGTCTGGAACGCAAGATCTACGTTGATGCCTTCCTTGGCCGACGTCTCAAAGTAGGGAATATCATTTTTGGCCTGGCACCACTGCTGGGCACGCTTCGTTGACACCTAAAAAGAAGACATTTTGATAAGATTACCAACTTCTAAACACAGCACAGTTAATGCAACCGTACCGCACGATTCTCCAGATCGATCTTGTTGCCGAGCACTACGAACGGAAAGTGGTCCGGGTCGCGCGGGCTCGCCTGGATCAGAAACTCGTCCCGCCACGAGTCGAGATTCTTGAAGGTGTTCGGCGCGGTCGTATCGTACACCAGCACGCAGCAGTCCGCCCCGCGGTAGAACGCCACTCCGAGCGACTGGAAACGCTCCTGACCGGCCGTGTCCCAAATCTGAAACCAAAGAGAAACGGGTTAGCATTTAAAGATATCTCCATCGATCGCACCGAAACTGACCTGCATCGTGACGACCCGATCGTCGATGACCACCTCCTTGGTGAGAAAGTCCGCCCCGATCGTGGCCTTGTATTGGTTCGAGAAGCGCTTGTTCACGTACTGGTTCATCAGCGAAGTCTTGCCGACGCTGCTGTCGCCGAGGATGATCACCTTCAGTAGGACCTTTTTCCTGGTCGCCATCCTGGCCGATCAATCAACAAGAATTGTTTAGAAGTTTTCTCGTCTCTAAAGCCGACCCTGGCCGCTAGTCGGTTCTAAATAGAAAGAGAGCAAACATCAGAATTTGAACGTTATTGATAAGTTGACAGTTTTGGGCGGGACGCAAAGCGATAAAATATGCAAATCACTGTACCGACTCTGATGTCAACACAGCAAAATGTGTCATCGACCGTCGTCGTCGTCGTTTATCAGACTTGAACATGCTTGAAATGCTGTGATCATTTGCAGATCGCTAATACTTGGTAAATACGGACGTTTTCTATTGTGACGTTGAAGCGATGCCTGCGGCTGCTCTCTCTAATCACGGGTTTTTATCACTGTACTGGAACCTTCACAGCAGTGCATTCAGTTGAGCTGAGCTAAACTTGTGTAAACAACTTCATCGCGCTAGGTATCTTTCTAATTTGCTTCGAGATCATTGCTCTGTAGATGATTTTTTTTTGATTCCCCAACGAGAAAGTTCAAAACTCAATGAATTCTTAAATTACTGCTAGCCTAAAGTGGCTCCTCAGACTATTCATAATCATCAAATTTAGATTTTATTTGATTGTTTTTAAATCTTTGTTTAGTAACACTTGAAAATCACAAAAATAATGAATTGGTTTAAAAGTCCTAAAAAAATCGGTGCATAAACATGACAAAATAAACAAAAAAAAATCACAAATGTTCAATGATGGAAGAATCTTTATCAAAAGAAAATCTTTTGACGCTTATCAAGAGAAAAAAAGGAATGGAAAAAAGGCTCTCCTCTCATGCGCATGGAAGATCGGCAAAAAGAAACTCAAAAAATTATTATCTGGATTATTGGGCGGGTCACCGATTTTACTATTACACTAGCACAGCGGTTCTCAACCTGGGGTACATGTACCCCTTGAGGTAACACGAGGGGTCTCAGGGGGTACCGGAAGACAATCCACGTAATGGCGGAAATTGGAAAAAATATTGTTAGAGATATATTCGATATATATTTGAAACCAAACCTGCACAACAACAAACAAGCAAAACAATTAAGGCGTTATTTTTTTTTTTTTCAAAATGTATTTATTAATTTTCGTTTTTGCCAAGTAACTACCGTCAACTGGGGTGAATCGGGACTACAGTCTGATTAGGGACAGCAGTGTTTAGAGCACTTAAGGGTTTTAAATTTGAAAATGGATGTACACATTTTGTTGGTCTGAGTCTGTTCTATCCGAAACAACCAGAAAAATCATAATATTGTGCTCTAACATGGTTAAAACTGCTGTCCCAATTCGCCCCATGTGTCCAAATTCGCCCCAGTTGACGGTATTGCAGTTTTTGATTTGTATGAAATTTTGTCTATTGATTTTGTATGACCAAATTAGTTATTTTTAAATTAAAAAAGAATAATTTAAGGTGAAATTCCAAAACAACAGAAAAATGGCGGAAAAGGCTGCCGTCACTACCCCTTAATTCTCATTAATGATTGGTTGTTTCACCTTAGACCCCAGCAACGAAAAATTTCCACTACTAGAAATTCGACTCTAGGATCACTATTTTGCCACCTACCTTTTCCACACGTTATCACCAACCAAGTATGACCATGATTTACCTTCCTCACTAAGTTTGGCTTCACATTTTGTCCAAAAACTTCCAAAAACTCAGTCTAAATTAGAGTCACTAAAAAATTGCACCACGGTTTCTTCTTTTTCCCGAAAAATACACTTCTTCTTCTCAAATCTGAGCCCCACTTTATTTTATATATTTCTGCCTATCTCTCTGGGCGGATCGGTCTGGTATCACTAAGCACATCTTTTTATGGTAAAAACTTTCCGAAACACTGGTTTTGACGAGCCAAAAAAGTACAATTTTATCACAATTTGCCGACTTTACTAGAACCCGAGCAACCGACCGAAAATATTATCGTTGTATTTGTCTTTATCTGTACACATCGTACACACTACTCTTTCAAAGTGTGTGTGAATTATTTGGTAAATCATCATTTCTCACTGCACATTTGAAAAAGGCACGCTAAAACAAAGCCTCGTGCCTCAGTTTAATTTGGCACAAGCCCTATCCAAAAGTGTATGATTCAGTGTGCAAAGTGTTGCCAATCAAATAAATCAGCAAAATTTACCCAAGCATTTTTTTATTCTAATTTCAACCAAAACAAACATTTGGGTTTGAAAAAAAAAACAGAGAACTGGCAAATATATATTTTTATGCTAAAAAAAATATTTAGGCAGCATTCAATTGGCAAAAGAAAGCAATCAAAATAAAAAGAAACAACAAGGATTTTTAGTCACCATCGACCTGGCCTCACTGCTATTGCAGACAGCCCAACTGTCAGTTAGAGGGGAAAACAGCGAAAACAGAGAGCGCATGGCTTTCTACCTAAGGTACTGGCGATTGAGTGTGTAGTAGTGCGGTTGTCAAAATCGTTATCTCTGACTCTCTCACTCCACTGACACTGACATTGTTTATGTTTTGGTTTTCCTGGCACGGTCCATTGTTCGTTTGTTATTGTTTTGGTTTTAGTGGCACGGAGTCATGCACTCACACTAATGCAAAGCAAGATCGCGAGTACCTATGATATACAGCCTTGCAGAGAGCGAACAAAAACACATCTCAGTAAACTGTCAAGCAGCTAAGAGCGAAGAAAAAAAAATGAGCGGCGGAATCGACGGTGAAAAAAGTAATTTTTCCCACAAATCCGGCCACGGAAATCGGCTGGTCAAGTCCCCGAAAGAGCCGTTTTTTCGCCATGAGGAATCTCGGTAACGGTGAGTTCATTACTGGCCGTTTAGATTGGAGGAGCACTTCGATCGTACCCATCGGAACAGGAATTCTAATGAAGATATTTTCAGATGACCCCGAAGCTGCTCTGTCGAAAATCCGTTCCAGCTGTGTGACGGTGACTCCAATTTACTCTCCAAACATCCGTTCCAGCTGTTCAATTCTGGTTCTTTATCGAGCGCAGATTTACGAGGCCCACGGGAGTGTGCCGTGTCCATCAAATTCAGATTGATTACGAGGAAATTTATACGAAACTTTAACCTCGGGAATCGGGAGGAACGGACGCGGACAGTTTCTATCTGTAGAATAATCATTATGGCGAACCTGTGCCAATACCGGTGTTCTCAGCCTGGTTAAATGTATACTCATCGAGGAGGAAAAGGACCTGTAACTTTTTGTCGGCCGGAAATCGCGGGATTCTCCTAGATAATGTCCGTGTATACTAACGCACAAGCAGGTGAAATTCGTTGCCCCGTCGTAACTATCCTCAACGTGTGATTTGGTCGACGTGTGATTGGGTTATTAAAATGTAATATTAAGCTAACGAAAAAAGTTGACTACTAAAACCCATTCGAAATGATTCTTTTTGATAATCCCCTAAACCTTTTTTCAATAGAAATATACAGATATTCAAAAAAGCAAAGCAATCCACTTTAATCCAGATATTCAATATAAAGAATTGATTAATAAGAGAGAACAAGAACCAAAACCTCAACCTTCCCTAAGTATTAAAAAAATCACAGATTGAAAACTAACTTAATTTCTCAAAATTTAATTTAATGAGAGCGTAGATACCAGGAAATCCGGCCATCGGGAACCTGCTACAACCGGCAGCATGTCTGTGCAATTTTTTTTTATGAACTTCTACTATTATAAGTGTATTTAGTGCTACAAGTATACGTTAAATACTGATTATTTTTTGTTTTTTGTTTTTTTCGATGTTTCGGATTTCCAGAACCGAAAGGTCACATGGCCACACTAATTAATAACATTAATATTTAGGGTCAAACGTCAAAGTCAAAGTATACACACACAAATAAAACTGAAAGCGATTCGATTGGTTAAAATTGCAGGTGATGCCATTCGTCTATGATGGGGTCTTTTTATATTTTATCAGGTTCCCGGTGGCCACAGAGACCAAATCCGGTTTCTCTAAAGAATCAGAGTCAAAAACAATTCGACGAAATACAAATCGCAAAAACCTGTGTGCAAAATGGAGACAGAGCTTATCGAAGAAAAAAAAATCACAAATCTAGATTAAATTTTCAAAACAACCTATCCCTCATGGGTTTCCTATGCAGATAGGGCCTTTTGAAAATTTAATCGAGAAATCACTTCGTGCATCATCCAATTCCCACTGCTAGATGAATTAACCTTTTTGTAAATGTTTACTTTTGTTAGCAAACAAAACGAATAGATTTGTGTTTGATAAGTGTTTGTAAATAAGGTAAGGATTGTATCGGTGTGTGTGGCAGTTTTACCAACACAAGCATTATGAAAATGATTAATGATTTCGATGATTGTTACCAAGAAGAAGAAGACGAAGAAGAAGCCCAAATAGGTTGTTCTGGAATTTCACCTTAACAATTGTGTATGCAATTATGTTACTGTAGAGGCATGAAATATGTTCGATAAACTGTTTAAGACAGTTGATAGCAAATGAAGGTTAACTGGAGTGCTAAGGATGTTCCGATTGAATCTCTGAGAGATTTCCGTGAACAGCTTGAGATGAAAGCAGCCGGAAGGACAGAAGAAGGTCTCGATATGAACTGAAGGTTTTGGCTCTCGTGTGCTAATTGTTAGTGCTTTCTTTGTACTCTTTTATTGATTATCAGCCGAGTCCTTAATCTAATAAGATCAAGACTATTTTGCTCACGGCTGATTGATAACTGAACTTTTGAGGAAGCTTTAAGAGGTGTATGATTATGGAAGTCAACTGCAAGTTTATTCTGTTAATGTATATTTTTTTGTTGGAAGAGAGTAGAGAAGTGAGGTGCTTATATTAATAAGAATAGGTTCTGGCGCTGCCTACAAGTGTTGTCTAAAAGAGTTCAATCGTAGATAAGGCGATGGCTCGAACCCTCGGCCTAACCATCGAAAAGTGTAACGTGACGGTCATTGGAGCCAACGCAGTGAAGACGCAAGCAAAGAAGGGAGTCAACCTTACCTTCTCGTCAAGGTACTGTCAGTTCCAAGACAACATCTCGTGTCTGATTTCGGACAACCCCACGGGACGGATCCCGTCGGCGAGAATCGAGACAGCTGCCTGGTACATCCCGAGCGACTTGTTCCTGGCAGACCCGAAGTTCAGCGAGCCGCACGAGATCGACCTGGTCATGGCGTCGAACTACGTGTGAAACTTGCTGCGAACGGATCGAGTGAAATTGGCGAACGGCACCGTGACTCTGCGTGAAACCGAGTTGGGCTGGATCGTGACTGGCGTGTACGACCCGTTCCAGCAGCTGAGTTGCCAAGTCGTCCACTCGAACATCACGTTGAAGGATCAGCTGAACAACGCAATCGAGAAGTTCTGGCTGGTCGAAGAACTAGCCGACAAGCAGTTGCAAACCAACGAAGAACAGGAAGTGGAAGAGCACTTTCGCGGCACCCACGGCCGCGACGAAAGTGGCCGCTTCGTCGTCCAGTTGCCGTTCAAGGACACGGTTCTTGAGCTGGACGACAACCGAGTCCAGGTGTTGAGAAGATTCAACCTGCTGGAGCGCCGTCTGTCGCGCAACCCGGAACTCCGAGAACAGTACACGGCGTTCGTCGAAGAGTACGAGGCGCTGGGTCACTGCAAGGAGATTTATTGTCGCTCTGGCACTAAACCGAATCGAGCGATTTCCACTCTCGCCGCACTTTTTCTCTCCGCCTTTTTCTGTCAAGCTTAATTTGGTATTACTCGATCAGTGTGTAAGCCAACTTTGTTGTGATTCCTCCATATTGTTTTGATTGACGAAAATTTTTGGCGGTGGATGAACCAACTTTTTTTGTTTATTTAATGAAAAACAAAATAAAATATGCACTATTTTTACCTGCAGAAATGGTCAACATAATCATCCAAAATTTCTAACGCCATCACGCAAGCGCTGATGCTATAAAGCTTGACAGAAAAAGGCGGAGAGAAAAAGTGCGGCGAGAGTGGAAATCGCTCGTTTCGATTTGGTGCCAGAGCGACAAAATATTTTTTCAGTGACGTTTATCCTCGCGTTCAACACAACTTGTTACACTCAGAATTAGAATTGATAAGTTTGCAAAGCGTAGTGTCAGATAAGTCGCCGCGAAAATTCGATTTATTTCCGAAACCACAATATGAACAACAAGACCTACCAGAAGTGCGTAAGTACTACCTGCCGCACCACGCTGTGCTCAAACCGTCCAGTTCGTCCACGAAGCTGCGAGTGGTTTTCGACGCCAGCGCCAAGGCCGACAAGTACTCCCTGAACGATGTGTTGAAGTTGGGACCGACCGCCCAGAACTAGGTCCAGAACGACCTGTTCTCCATCGTTCTTCGATTCCGTCGTCATCCGGTCGCATTCACCGCCGACGTGGTGAAGATGTATCGGCAGTGAATACTGAATATGTGAGACGAGCGATCATAACATTCATTTTGCTCCAGAAGAGGTGATAGTGAATTGTTGAAGTTAAGATCAAATGGTTGACAAAATTTGTTCCGCTGTAATGCTATGATTCTCATATTTGAAAGTTGGATGTCTTGATAAGGATGTTTTCATTGGCTTGCTTAAGGGATTTCAGATAAATTTAGGTAACGTCTTGTTTTGATGGAGACGGCTTGATTGTTGACATGACTTGGTTGTTTGGAAGCAGACGCGTTTCGAAATAGTTGTTCAATGTCTAGCTCACCCTGGGTGCCTAAGTGTATGAAAGTACGGCACGGGGCGAAGGCGCTGAATACCCATATTTACACTTAGAATTGTTGGGCGCTCGCCGCGGAGTATGAACCGGCGACCACTGGATTGTGAGTCCGTTTGCTCCACGCGAAAGGGTCATTGAAATAGTTAATCTCACAATGGAGCTCTAGCGTAACGTATTAAAATGAATCTGCTTCACAAATAGGGATTGAATATTGTTATCAGCATGCTCCATGGAGAATGTATTATGTAGGAATTGAAGAATCATCCTTAATTCATACTGTTAAATAAAACGAACGAAAAATGGGTCAATGCTGGAATTAGGGTTTTAAGACTTTCTAAAGACAGTTGAATCAGATGGAGATTTTTTTCTCGCTTATTTTTATCGGACAAGGAGAGAGATGTAGAGTTATGAGTAGTTCCAAGTGTAGCATCTACACATAAAATCGTGCTTGCCATTTCATTAGGGCACAAAACTTTTGTAAACAAGAGTGTGTCCCTTTCACACCTTATGTAAACTGTCATTTGAGTGAAAGGGATACACTATTGTTTACAAAAGTTTTGTGCCCTTTTGAAATGTTAGGCTCCAAATGAGTAAACCAAGTTCAGATGTGTCAGACGAACGAACGAACATGAGCGAGAGAGTAAATGTCAAACGTCAGTTGTGATTGAATTGCAGTATGGAACGGATGTGTGTTAGGGGAGTGAAGATTCTACACTAACAATGAGATTCACAAAACAATATTCGGCTGATTGATTTTCTTTGAAAAGTTCGGGAGCTCTTATCTTTTGAGTGTTTGCAAAAGGACATGATGGCAAGTCAAAAATAAGGTTTTTGGGTTGTAGAGCCGTAATATTACTCTAAAAATGCTTTAAATTTATCTAAGACTATGACATCTAAGATTACGGCCATTATGGCGGTAATGGATTATTGGAAATATAAATTTAGTAATGAAACAAGTAATCAACAACTAGAATTTGAATAGTTTGAGATTGCAGAACTCGGGTTTGAAAATAAATAAATCGAAAAACAACATTTTGTCATGATTAATCTAACTTCGGATAATCAAGTTTGGACTGTACTTGAACTTTGTGCGCACGAAAAAAAAAAAATTGAATAGATTTTTGAACATCTGCATTTTTCATGCACACAAGACTGAAATGAATAGTATTCAAAATATCAAATATTTAAACGTGAGCTCATACCAACACATAGAAATACGAGCAATTTGCATGTATTTTATTTATCCCTAACAAATAACTTTCAATAGGAAACTAAGTTATTGATAGTCTAAATAACAAATAATAATTGTCGAAACAACGAAAGGCAAACCCAGTTCCAAAGCCAAGGTCGTCGGCCAATGTTTTAACCGTTTGCACAACTCGCTGCATTTTAAAAATCAGAAGCAAACATCCCCCCTCTGAAGCTGCTGAGTAACGTACCAACTCAATAACCCCAAAAACCAACAGGCAATCACCACTGGCAATAAACAGCAACAAAGAAGCAAATGTATCAATGGAATTTTGCGAAATCGCTTCAAACCAGCCAGCCGTTGATTCGTTCGTTGCTCATTGTTCTTGACGGGAACCGCAAAATGTATACTATGGGTAAGTGAATATCGACAAGAAAGCAGCAGGATGCACTCGGAGTTGAACGTAATGTTTTTGCTAGAGCTTCCTCACTTCTGCATGATTGCTTTTTTCACACTGAATATTTTTAACGGCTCGTTGCAACCGAAAAAAATGGTTGTGAAAGCGCGTGTTTCGTAATCACCGCCAAAATCCGTCATTTGCGAATTATGGACGGACTATGGTAGAATGTCGAACTAAATGAACTCAACAAAATTGAAAGTTGAAATTCATTGATAAGCTGTAATTTCACGATCGGCTTATCACTGGCAACCACTACAGATCGCTACTAGCTTGTAGAAAGAGAGACGTGACGTGACACTCAATACTCACAGTTCGCAGAAATGGAACAAAACGACGACGACGACAAGCGAGTGTCTTTTTCCTTCCGCTCTTGGAATATCGCTTTGTGACGTCGATTGAACGACTTGTTATGATTTATTTTCGTCCCCTTTAGAGTTCAGCTCGAGTTGGAAACATTCCTGCAACGATTGTCGAACTACCCGTATGGTCCAGCAGCAAAATTTGACTATATTGATAGCACGACCTAGGACGGTGGAACTACCAGCCAGGCCAACAAGTTGCACCAACACAAACAGCCACTTGCCAGTCATAAGCGGATGATTCATTCATTATCAGCTTCTATACCTACTGCTACGACAGAATACAGGGATGATGCCTTGGAAGTGTGGTTTCGTGGCCAAGTTAAAGCCTAGAATAGCGTGTCTAGAACAAATGGTGCACGCTTCTACACGGTTCTGCATTTGATTGGCATCGATATGTGGACCAGTGGAACCAGGGCATATCGCTGACTGGTCGTGCAGTTTATTAAATGAGGTCACATGGACTTTGAAATGGAGCTGAACGTTAGGAATTAGCAACATTCGTATAATTTTTAAATTATCTAATTAAATGATTTTGGTACAGAATCCTGAGACTACACCGTAAAGTAGATGAAGGCTCCATAATTGTATATGCAAATGCATGGTATTATCATAGTCATAAATACAGCAATCTTACTATTGAGGCGCGATAGGATGTCGAAACGGGTCCGGTTCTGTGACGGTGAGTTATTCACATATTCGGTGTCTTTTCGCAGCTGACCTGTACAGCTGTGCTCGTGCTCCCGCTTGCTCTGATTGTTTTCAACGTTTCTGATCGATTTTCAAGCGACAACATGGGCACCTGTCAAAACAATAACAATCAACAAACAGAAAACGAGGGGCTTGCTTCGGCGCTGTTCGTGGGGCGAATGTCACTAAAATAATGTTTTCTTTAGGCTGGGAAAAATACTCTTCTAGAAAATCCAGCTTGACTTGTGTAGACAGACACTCAGCTAATGTTTGTGTATCCTGACCCAGTACTGGCTCTAAACTCCACACAAAGAAGCCGCTGCAAGACCCAGACTTGAATGTTTTTACAACCAGCAGTTGAACGCGCAACACTGCTACGCGTTCGGGGCCAAAACAAAAAAAGTTAGAGGCCTTCTTTCACTGCCACTTCCACACCACTCTGCTGAATGTGTCTGAATGTATTGGTACCAAAGCACCATGACGAGACTAGCCAGCCCAGCAGAGACGCAATTATTATTTTGTTGATCCTCGCCCGACGTCGTACCAATGCATGTCGCTCTCTGACTAATTCAGAACAACGACGACGACGGAACGGAAATCTTTCGACGCAGAACCCGCGCACTATCGCGGTCCAAGGGACGGAAAGATGATTAGAAGAACCTCAGAAATATTCTGACTGATTTGGACGGGGCTTATCTCTGTGTGTAATTCGAGAGACGGGTCGAGTGTTTTTGTTGTTTTCTCTCTCGCTCTTTCTTGGCCATGGCACCATGACTGGAGGAGCAGCAAGGTGGTGCAGGCCAGAGGGGGAGGAACGACGGACGTAACGTCACCCCAGATTGTCCCGTTGTTCCGATGGTGGTGCGATAATCGCTAATTAATCCATTTTGCTTCCTGGTTGTGGTTTTTTGACAGTGTCACAGCAATCAAATGCAGCTGACCTCGGCTGGAGGAATCGGATACCCTCGGGCAAAGCGGAAGGGTGGCATTTAGTTCCTCCTCCCTTCTTTTTAACAAAGGAATTTTACACAATCTTGTCATCCAAGTTGCACGACGACGACAGCGATCGAAAACGCAGAAAAACACACACGATCAAAGTAGGCTTTTGCGTCACCGATTCTCGCACTGGACAAAACAAAATCCCGTAATCAACCCGATTCCGTACCGTGTAATCCACAACTCGAGGAAGCAGGTTTTTCTTCGCACGAACCAAACTCGAACGCAGTAGAAAATTCACTTTTTTCACTTCACAAATTTGTCGACTCAACTTTTTCTCTCTCACCACTGCACTGACTGACTGACTGCTGCTGAACTAAACTGACACTGACTGTGCTCAGCACTGCTGAGTGACGCAAGGATGCCAGCTGAAATGTTTTCTTCCCTGTCAAGGCATCCCTGTCAAGGCATTTAATAAGGTATGATGGATTTTTTTTAAATATTTCGTAAATAAATGGATTGCGATCAGATGAAAAAAAATGTTATAACTTGAGGGAAATTTTCATATGTTTTATTATTCAGTTGAAAACGTCTTTTACAATCTGCAATTAAACGTCAAATTGCTTATATGCCAACATCAGGTGCTCGATGGAATTACATGTCGTTCCCCCAAATCATGGTTTTTTATTGTGAGTAAACTTTTTTTTTAGTTTATATTTATTCAGATTTTCTTTTCCATGTACATTCATTCAGTTTATTATTGAGTATCCAATCACAATCGATGACTTTTCACCTCAATTTTAAATACAAGCATCTTTCATTTCCAGAGTTTTTTTTTAAAAGGTCCTATAACCTATTGTCTTTCATATGTTTATAGGACCTAATAAAAAAAAAGTCGAGATTTATTCATGAAATATTGTAGCTTTCGCTATTCAGTGATTTCAAATGTAGGAGGTCCTACATGTACAAAAGGGAAAAGGGATACCTTAAAACTAACTTATAAACTATATAAAGAGCGGATCAATGCAGCTGAAGACTGCAATGATTTTTGTCGAAATGTATCAATTATCTTATTGGACATAAGGACATTTGTTCTGAATCCTCTGAAGTTTGTTCTTCCTGGTTCAGCAACAGCTTGTCCAGATCGGCACAGCATACAGCATCGCAGGTCTGAAAATATGTTTATAAATTAACAGTTTATTCTTGAGACAAAGTCTAGAATTCCTGTTTATAAGTGGAGACAAACATTTAATATATTTGTTACATTTAACCTGTATACTTTCAATGTGATCCTTGTAAGTAAGGTTTTTGTCAAAAGCAAGTCCAAGATATATTTCACTTGATCCTCCCACTTTAAATTTACCTCATTCATCTTTATAATGTGATGACTTTTTGGTTTAAGAAAATCAGCCCTTGGTTTGTGAGGGAAAATAATAAGTTGAGTTTTTGCAGCATTTGGAGTAATTTTCTATTCTTTCAAATATGAATTGAAAATATCCAAGCTTTTTTGTAATCTTCTTGTGATGAAACGAAGGCTTCTACCTTTGGCGGAGATACTTGTATCATCAGCAAAAAGTGATTTCCTGGGGGCAAATCAGGCAAGTCAGAAGTAAAAATATTGTATAAAATTGGACCCAAAATGCTACCTTGAGGGACGCCAGATTTGCTGTTCTGATAGCATACCTGGTAGAGTACGATCCGTCAAATAATTTTGGATAATTTTCACGATATAAATCGGAAAATTAAACCTTTTCAATTTCGCAATCAAACCTTTATGCCAAACACTGTCAAATGCTTTTCTATGTCTAGAAGAGCTGTAAACTAATGGAAAATCTGTTAAACTCTACAACTATTTTTTAAGCAGCTCAAAGATCCGCTATACCTCACATAATAAATGAGCTTTGGCATCCCTGCAAAAAAAAAAAAAGAGTTAATTTATCTACCCAATAATGGGTAAGTGATACTCAAATTTGGGTTGCTGTGGATAAAGTTCCACCGACAGAGTGCTGAGATAGGCAGAGACTCGACCCCGGCAGCAGAGACTCAAATCTGACTGCTAGAGCCATCTGGTGGTATAAAGTCGTTTACACGCTTGTGTGGAATTATTTCAAATCATTACTCTAATTTATTCTGTTTTTGGACTGGCATATTCCCTCAAACCAACGAAAACAATATAAAAATGAAGATTTCTGGTTCTGAAGCATTGGATAGATATCGGGTCCTTCTATTTCTAAACGGATAATTTTCATGGTTTGGTAAAGCATCCCACATATTCGGATCAGTTGTTCATAATGGGCCCTTTCTAAATGCAATTTCGAAGAGAACTAAAAGGGCACTAAAGGGCTGTCACCCGATTGTTGTTTTGGGCCCTTTTGTTTAGTAAGAAATAATGAGGAATCCAGCGGAAATTTTTATAATTGATGAAGTTTTGTGATCGAATTGTGTATATAAGGTATGTGAAACATAAAAATTCTTCAAAAGTGTACTGAACAGCAGCCGCGGGACCGTATTAAATCGTCGCCGTCGTGCTAACTTGTCGTACGTGCATTTTGGGCCAAATTGAGTTAAGAACGCCATTTTGTGCAGCTCACAATGCCTCATCTTTTGACCTTCACAGATCCCCAAAATTCGATTTCAATCCTGAGATATTCAATGAAAACCAAACAAGCTCTGAAAATTTTGGTCACTCTACATATAAAAGAAGTTTCAATCCTGTCGTGCTATCTTGTCACTCCCTCAAAATTGATGTAAGTGCGACAAAGGGCAAAGGGATTTCAGGTCAGGATGCGTTTGACGCACGTACAAGTTAGACTACCGTAAACATTTTTAATTATAACTCGGGACTCCAGCAACCAACTTCAACCAAACTTCGGGACAATGCACAGAATGGTCAGCCAAACAAAACGTGTTTGTTATTGTTTACATTGCGTGCTTTCGTTTTTGTTTATTCAAGGTCAAACATTAAAACGCGTTTTTCTCGGAACGTCAAAATTGCGGGTGCGACATGATAGCACGACGACGTCGAAATATTGTATTTCGACGAAGTTTTTTTCTGCAGAAATCCTTGGTGAAACGTAAATCAAACTTTGTTTTGAAGTGAATTAGTGTTAAGAATGTAAGAAAAGTTCACTTTATAACATAGAAAGTTCCGCAACTACAAAAACTAATGAAAAAGAAAAGGGCAAAATTGAACTTTTTGTCTAGTTTGGAGAGAACATTGTTATGTGCCCTTTTGTGTTTGTGATTTTTTCAATAGGAAATTGTTTGCTATCAATCTGAATCAAGGGCAAAACATATTTTACTATCAACACATCATAAAACATCATATTACGTAAGCAAACAAACATTAACTGATTAAAGATGCATTTTAAATATAATTGCAAAAAAATAAATGAAAATAGAATTACATGCAGAAAAATCTTTTGTAGGATCAGCCTGTACGAGGTTTGTCAAAAGTCTTTTGTTGTTTTGAAAAAGCTGCTCTGACGTTTAAGGGACCGGCCCGTGGCTTAATGGCTACGGCTCCCGCCTCATAAGCAGAAGGTTCCGGGTTCGATTCCCGACCGGTCTCCTTGAAATTATTCGACTATAATTGAACTTTGAATATGAACAAAAAACGCATGGAACAAGGTGTGATTCGAACTCACACCTTTGGATTGGTAGTCAGATGCTCTAGCCACTCGGCCACCGAGGGGCTCGACACATCTTGAGTGAATTAATTCGTAGTGGTGAAATAATGTCACAAGGTCATTTACTATATAATACAACAATCCCCTTTCCCAACGATTCCCCTACACACACCACACAACATATTCTATAAATAACTCGAAGTGGTTGGTACGGTATGTCCCCACTTCTTCTTCTTCCCCTGATGATTCCATGAAATGTGGGTTCCGTTCATAGAATCTGTCTCTTGCGGTTAATGTAACGCAGTAGGCCGGGCCGCTTTAGTGAGTGTAATACATTTCGGGGGTTCTCGAAAGTACTGCCATCATTAATAATGACAAGAAAGAACTTGAGGCGTAATCTAACCATAAGTTCTTCCCGGATGCTTTCTTCGGACTGGCTGCGCTTGTGTTCGATTAGATTAGATTAGATTAGATTAGAGAAAAAGCTGCTCTGACGTTTAGCGTTGATTCAACAAAAATCACGATTTTTAAATCAACAAAAAGTTTTGTTGATTCAAATATGCCTCTAAAATCAATTTTCTCCGTTTATAAGGCCATTGCACATTTTATTGCAAGATTTTGGCCAAACCCCTTTGAATACCCGGTGTCAAACCATCGGGGTTTCCGTGTATAATTTTTTGTAAACTACACAGAAAAAAATAATGTAAATTTGGAAGCTTTAATTTTGGAAGGTTGAATATTACCTCTTGTAAGATGTAATTTTACCTCAATTTAGACTGAAAAAGTTACATTACAACAGAAAAGTGGTAAAATTACACATTTCCAGAGGTAAAATTACACCTTTTTTCTGACATAAAAGATGTACCCCTTCCCAGATGTAATATTACCATGATTTTTTTTTCTGTGTATTTAAAATAATTTGCAAAATGTTTATTTTTGAATTTGAATCGTAGATCGCAAAAAGATGTAGCAACAATGTTTGCGTGTATGAGCTTGTTTAAAAATATTTTAATTTTATTTTTCAAACTTAGATGTACAGAACCACAATTAGCTTTTTTTGATTTTTTTTTATTTTGAAAATCTTGAGATACACAATGATTACAAATTAATTGGACAGATGTAAAATGCATTTAAAAACACTTTTTCCATTTAAATGTTAAATGTCGCACCGGAAATTAAAACTAAACAGTATTTTAATGAAATTAAAAAAAAAGTTACTTAATCCTCCTTTAGGTGTTTGGTGCCTTCCTCACATTCATACTTACACATTCTTGCTTGTGTACTATCTTGTTACTCGACCTATCTTTTTACAACAGACTCCAAAAAGAGTATAAATAGCACTTAAGTGCTCATAACTTTTGATAGGGTTATCAGATCTTCAATGTTTTAGGCTCATTTGAAAGGTCTTTCAAATACCTTTCTAAAAATATATAACAAGTCAGATTTTCTTACAAAAACCACCCTTTTTACAATCTTCCGGAATTTAGCCAAAATCGTTTTATTATAATATAGCATAATATAGCATATATAGCAAAACTTCTGGAGTTCTTTTCTAAACATCATAATATTAACTAGGGTCTTATGGGATCCCAAGACGGATCGATTGAGTCCAATACGGTCAAAATCGGATCAGCAAGGCCGGAGATAATCGAGTGCATTTTTTTTTGGGTGCACGGACTCACATCCAGACACACGCACAGACATTTGTTCAGAATTCTGAGTCGATAGGTTTACGTGAGGGTCGGTCTACGAAGTCGAATTAAGAAGTTCATTTTTCGAGTGATTTTAAAGCCTTTCCTCAGGAAGGTGAGGAATGCAAAACTTTAGATGTGTTAAAACATCCTATACCACCTGAAGCATTAACAAAATATAAGCGTTTAATTGCGTTTAAACAACAATAATTACTGACATAAAAAGAAGGTAATATAAGTTGACTCCAAAAATATTTCTCAAGTGTTGGCAAAGTCAAATTAAACAAGTAAAATCATCAAACCATAGATTTTTTAAAAATTAAGGGAATCCATTCGGAATCCATTTTTCTCAAACACCTTAAAACTATGAAGTTTGATATGTGGCAAGAGAAGTTTAAAGCTTTTGATGTATAACAATCGAAGGTTTCGGTAATTTGTTGGGTCCTTTTTCCTACTGTGCATTGGTTTTATTTAAATTTAAACAAAACAGACAAAAAAAAATATGAAAAAACTGCTGTCGATGTTGCCGACATTTTTTTCTTTATAATGTTGTTTTAAAAAATGCTTACTCTTTTTTTAAAGCTCTGTTTAAGAGTGGTGACTAAAGCTTTGACAAATATTTGCAGCTGCCTAATTTTTATTGCAAAAATGTTTGATGTTATTATTGCCAAATCAAATTTGACAAGGCCATCAAATATTGAAAACCTGATCTTTTTCTAATAAACTTAACGTGTAGGGCATTTTTATTTAATCATCGCGAGCAGACATCAATTGATGATGATAAATATTATTCATATATTTATTCTTCCATGTTTAGCAATGTTAGGCAGAAGTTTGATGTCGGAGATAAGGTGGGCATAAATTATAGAGCTGCATTCTTATACTTATTTTGTAAATTTTAGCTTGAAAATAGTTGGTAATTTAATATTTAAACCAAACAAATAAACTCAACTGATAAACTATACATTTTTGATAACTGCTGTTACTTGAACTTAAATATTTAATTTGAAAGCCTAATGGGAGTTAAAGAAAAAGAAGAATAGAGACAACAAAATTTCTTCGTCTAGCCCTCCTTATTATCCAAAAAATAATTCAAAATTCTACCTGTCTACAAATGTTCCATCCTCATTCTAAATGTAACAATAAACCAAATGATCAATGGGTTTAAACTTATGTGCTCGACCTTTAGTTATATCGTTTGTGTGCTGATAAGATGAGAAAGAGAATTAGTTTTTTTAGAACATTTCAGAAGGCAATTTTCTACTATTAAGAAATCGCTCAAGAGTAATTTTGGCATTTATGGCAATTTCCATCTATACAAAAGAGACACGAAAGATGCCTTGCAAGAGCAGCAAAAAATGTATCTTCTAATCTGAAAGTCATAAATCACCGACTCCAGCGCAAACAAAGGTTTTCCAGGGAAATTTCGACTTTCAAATTAGCTAAGACACCTCATTCCGGGCCGGCAGTCCCGGCCGAGAATCGGCTCAGATCGATAATCTTATAAAAAAGTTTTTGTTCACTCGAGAAAATGCTTGCCAATCTTATTACAATTTTCGACCCATTCTTCTCGTTCAGGTTTGGTTTCGAAAATGATTTTTCTCACCGCCAGGTTCACCTCGAGACAAGGCTAATCTACTTTCGGTAATTGCATTAGGAAACTTATGATGAAGCGTGAAAGAGTTATGCTCGACTGGCTAAACCTGATGCCTGGTGGACAAGACGTAAGGGCAAAACCTTAAGGTATGCTATTGATAGCCATGCAAACCGCATCCCCGCTGGCCAATAATATTTGCTTTGCTCCTTTTGCAGTCCTGTGGGATAGGCTGCTGGCGGCAAGGACGAACAACCGGATTATCCTTAGCCATGTTACCACCCACTTTTGGCTTCTGTGCTGAGGCTGATGAGGTGGGAGTGCAATAAACATCCCAAGACCATCATCATTCCGTTGTCCTTTTTCGCTCTGGGATTTGCAATGAGGAAAGATTGAAGAAAAAAACCCAAAAGTTAACCACAGAAGATACCTTTCAGCATTATTCGCATTTTGGGATAAG
The DNA here is from genome assembly GCF_016801865.2 of Culex pipiens pallens. Taxonomy (NCBI): domain Eukaryota; kingdom Metazoa; phylum Arthropoda; class Insecta; order Diptera; family Culicidae; genus Culex; species Culex pipiens. The sequence goes on along the minus strand of NC_068937.1, from coordinate 107,249,765 downwards.
GAGAAATTTCATGCTACATCTTACGGATGAGGCTAGGCGATTATGATAATTTTATAGACGTAGAATAAAACTATCACCGCTAAATGATTGCGGTTGCAAAGTGTTTGAATTCGTTATGGTTTTTGGATTTGGATTAGCAAAATGGTAATTGATTAGAATTTGTTTGCAGGTAGAACAAGAATGAAAATAGTTTCTAAAGGGGTTAACATAATTGAAATCTTTCAGATATTTGATGCATGGAACTGTTTACAGTTTTTGTTTGCCTGTTCATTTTTCATATCGGGAAAGACCCAATCATTTTCAGTCAGATCATAACTTTTTTATGTTTTCCCCCTGCTCGAGGTTAAAAATACAGTCCAGTTTCGATTATCCTAAACATTCATTATCCGAAGTTTCGATAATCCGAAGGTTTGTATGGGAATTTGAATAATCGAATTACGATACCTAATTTTTTTTCGAATATCTGCAAGACCATTGTAAACAACCGTAACTGGACAGGTAGTCTACCAACATTCTCACGTCACAGTAATTCCTGGAACCAACATTGATTGCCCAGAAACGCTCATTCTATGGAACAATATTAACACACGCTGACCTTTTCCTCGCTCAAAACTAAACGACATTGTTTCGAATGAACCCTCTGTCACCAGCAACGTCAGAACCGTAGACAATGACGTCCTCTGTTCAAACTGACCCATCAGGACTCAGCGGGATACTGGACCTGGTCGTCCTGGCTCGCACCAGCAAATGAGCAAATAATTAAGACCGAATTTCGTGCATTGATTGACTTTTCGAGAGTTCCCACATAAGGCAATTCTCGGGGACTCTCGGCCAAACAAAAGGGGCAAAACCGTTTTCAAGCGACGAAACTTGTGGGAAATAATGAGAAGTTATTAAGTCACCCAGAATAACATCAATGTTGGGCTCTTTAAAGTGATATGGGACCTCAAATGAAGTGGGTCACCTTGGCTAGAGTACTCGAAGCATACAACTCATGTACGGTTTCTGGCTCTTAATTAGAAGCAATTGTTGTCGACTTCCGTTGAAAGCCAACAGGCGGTGATCGATCAGATCCGAGCCGAAATTGCTACCGTTTCAGGAGTCCCCTGGCAGTTGAGGGTTCCGAAACTGATCCATCACCCGGCCGGAACAATGCCGCACCGGAAAGCCGCTCGACCACGTGTCATCCCATCCTCATTTTTCCCCCTGTAACGAGTTATTTCATCGCAAAATGGATCTAATTAGAAGAAAAATAGTGGCAAAAATGAAGAAAACAAAAGCCTCGGCATATTGTGGCTCAAAATTCAAACAACGAAAAACTTCGTTCTTGGACCAGTGCCCAACGCCGAACCCGACTAACGAGGAGTCCGAGAGGTCAGCTTCGTGGAGATAAATTATAACGAAAAGGATTCCCGAACAAAAAATATCGAAAGAAGCGCCTTTTGAGAGGAAATGTTTTGCTGAAAAGCGAAAGAAACTGAGAAAGATATGATTATCACTTGCATATTACGTATAATCTAAAATGCTTTATAACATATAATTATGCTGCTTATGTTCGGAGCCGGCGTCCGAGTTTTATGTTTGGAGAGATCCAAAAAGGAGATGCCGGGCAGAGAACGTGTTTTGCAAACACAACGATCCATTGACTTTTGGTTTCTTCTGTATTTATGACAGGTTTTTTTTTTCTGGCAGAACCGCAAAGTAACATATGTACTTGCATTTCAAAAGATGAACCATCATTTGGGCCTCTAATGGCAGGAAAATTGAAACTGTCGGTTCTTGTTTTGTGTCGATGAGCTAACAAATTTGCATGTTTTTTATACCATTTCAAAATTCGAACTTATTTTTAAAGATATTATTCATGATACTATCAAAATACTACTCAAACAATATTTTACAATTTCATTACAGTTATGAAACACATTGCAAGATTACTTTAAATAAAATCATAATAAATAGAAAAAAAAACCCTGCTATAATAAATTAATTAGAAATGGTTAGTGAATGATTCCGGGTCCGGTGGCGTAGTAGCTAGCGTGGTAGTCTCTCATCCCAGTATGGCCTGGGTTCAATCCCAGACGGACTCGGTGGCATTTTTCGAGACGAAATTTGCCTGACCACGCCTTCTATCGGATGGGGAAGTAAAACGTCGGTCCATTTGCGTAAAAGAGGTTTTGGGTGACTCACCACACATAACCTTCGGACGCCTAGAAATGAGCAGAAACTTGCAACAGAGACCACAAAAGACCCAGGGGTCGTTAAAGTGGATTGCTTTGCTTTGTGAATGATTCCCGGACAAATCTAGCACAAATTTATAGTTTGTAATTTTCAGCTTTATTAATATTCTGACCGATTAATTAATATTCTGTCGATTTTTTGGGAAAAAATTGCTTTGACCTTATCATGGCTAAAAAAATGTGAGCAGTGCACAGTGTTCGGAATGGCAAAATTAAGTGGAATAAATTGATAACTCCTTTATTTGACGTCCTAGCTAAATGGTGTCTTCGGAAGAGTTGTTGTACTTGATAAGGGCTATCTTTTGAAGTTATTGACATACAGGGTGACGGCTTTGGTGTCTTGGGCAAAGTTGTAGAGGAGAAAATTTCATGGAAGTTTGTCGAAGGCGCCAAATGTGTAGCTCTTAATCTACTCGAGATATACGCCATTTTTGCAAAAATGGTCCAAAAAAGTGCTTTTTTGGTGATAACTCTAAATGTTAGCATTTTAGCGGCCTACTATGTTCTGAAGAGTTGTTTATGACATAAAATTACACATCTTTGCCGAAGACAGCAAAATATTTTGAGCCTTTATTGAGGCGTTATAACCATTTTTATGTGATTTTGAGCCTATTTTCAAGTTGCTATGTTTTCAAATTGGCGCATTTTGGCGCAAAACCGAACAATGCACCTGAAAGTACACACTTTCAACTAAATTTACTGAAAATATCTCCGTATCTATCGATGTCTATTTTTAGATATATCAATTTGAATTTGTCTGTTTTTAATCAATTCATTTATCATTTTTATGCGGAATCTAATTGAAAACGTGGTAATTATCGGTAAATTGATCGATTTTTATGGTAAATACATTGTTTATGCTTAAAATTATGACACACATTCTAAAATTATGAATAAAAATATGTATAGCCCAAAAAAAAAAGTAAGTTAAAATTTTAAATAATTGTTCGTATTTAAAATTAACTATTTCCTTTTATATTTGGTCACTTTAGAAAGGTTGTCGTATTTTTTCATAGACATAGTATTTTCCATAAAAATCGATCAATTTACCCTTCAATTTACCGATTTTCAACTCGTATTCAATATGATTTCGATTAACATTTATAAATAAATTGCTTAAAAACCGTCAAATTTTAAATTGAGATATCTAAAAATAGACATCGATAGACACGGAGATATTTTCAGTAAATGTAGTTGAAAGTGTGTACTTTCAGGTGCATTGTTCGGTTTTGCGCCAAAATGCGCCAATTTGAAAACATAGCAACTTGTAAATAGGCTCAAAATCACTTAAAAATGGTTATAACGCCTCAATAAAGGCTCAAAATATTTTGCTGTCTTCGGCAAAGATGTGTAATTTTATGTCATAAACAACTCTTCAGAACATAGTAGGCCGCTTAAATGCTAACATTTAGAGTTATCACCAAAAAAGACCATTGGTGACCATTTTTGCAAAAATGGCGTATATCTCGAGTAGATTAAGAGCTACACATTTGGCGCCTTCGACAAACTATCATGAAATTTTCTCCTCTACAACTTTGCCCAAGACACCAAAGCCCTACAACGTCATCCAACAAAGTTAGTTTTTGATTGACACCCTGGAAGGTCGTCAGATAGCCCTTATCAAGTACAACAACTCTTCCGAAGACACCATTTGGCTAGGACGTCAAATAAAGGAGTTATCAATTTATTCCACTTAATTTTGCTATTCCGAACACTGTGCAGTGGTGGTCGATATGGGTAAAAAGAAGGTACAGTGAAACCTCTTTTTACGCGATGCGTTACGTTTTTCCTGGAACGGCGCAACATTTTTGCAATCTTTTAAAGGCAATTTTTAGGTTTTGTTCAGATGTACGAGACGCTTTTTGAAGCTTGCAAAAATATTGTATGGTTTAAGAGAAATCTACGAAACAAAAAGCGTAACGCCACCGCGTAAAAAGAGGTTTCTCTGTACACCTTTCATAATTTATTAATATCAAAAACAATTTTAGGGGTTCCAACGAGTCCAAGAAATTGAGGATCTGACCACCCTATCAAAAGTTATAAACAATTCAGTGTTATTTACAAGCTTTTTTGAGGCTGAATCTCAAATATTTTGATAAATCAATATCAGGAAGGCACCAACCACCCAAAGGTGGATTAAGTAACGTTTAACTTTTGTTAGAAGCAAGTTAGCACCATACTGTCTTCGAGAGAGTTGTTAAGGACATTGAGGGCTATACTTCTATGGTGTTAGTTTCATTAAATAATAAAACATGAATTTTGTAATTTCAAAAATGTGAAAATGCGTGTTTCCCATAGTAATTTCCATACAAATTTAATTCGCTTTGCGCCAATCGTGGGCTTAACCAATCGCTCCCAAATTTTGAGAGGTTGTTTGGGACCCTAAAAGGGACCCAAAAAATGTGTTGCTGAAGAAACCAATTTTCGATTCAGCCCCAAAGGGGCATTTAGGCGAACATTGGCAGTCTTGATGATCCTAGAACTTTGCAGATCTTGATTTAATGAAATCTGTATTTTCGCGGTTATAAACGTCGTTCCATCTTTTTTGCGCGTGTAAAAAAAATTCGCCCAAGTTGGAACGATGATTTAGATCGCAAAAATTATTAAACATATTTTTTGAAGCATAATTGTGAACAAAGTTTCATACAAATCAATAAAATTAAATTAAAAAATCGCGAAAAGACTTCAATGTACGATTGATTGATTGATTGTTTATTTGATCAATTTTCCAAATCACCATTTTGCATCTCGTTTCATAATATACAACACTCAAACCCCGATGGTTTGACACTAACTGTTGTCAAACGAACGGGGTCACTTTTTTGTTTGACACCTCTTTTACACGGAGTTCACACACACTATCAAACGTTAGTTTTGACAGTGTGCGTGCTCACGCCTTGTAAAAAGTGACAGTTTAGGTTTTGTTCAGATCTACAAAACGCTTTTTGAAGCTTGCAAAAATATTGTATGGTTTAAGAAAAATCAGCCCTCTGTCACTGCCGCCATGTTTATGAAACCAAAATATTCGTGGACGAGCATCAAGAAAACAAAGAAGAAAAGTGCCTGCTGTCAGATTTTGAAAAAAAAAAACAAAGTGCACAGACATTTCTTAAATTGTGTACTTTTTACATGTTAAACTATCTGCATGACCAAGGCCATTGAAATAATGTTCCTTCCGCGTAGATTCCAAGGTTTCCTCAATCTTGAATTAGTCGGATTCTTGCTCTAAACAACAAGCACCAGTTCCGGTCTTTGGAAGAGGTAAAATTACTTCCGCCTTTCCGGCTGCTCGTTCCGCCACTTCCCGTTTCCGGCAGCTCGTCCTACCACTTCCCGTTTCCGGTCTCTACACACATGTTTTACGTCCGAAAATATGACCAATATAAACGTGACCATTTGTGTCGACATTTTCAACGATTTTCAACACAAAAATATTTTGTTTATTAAACTCTTTCGCATTCGCCATTTCCTAATTTCGATGTAAACAATCAGACGTCACCAATACTACTTCATCCTAGGCTTTGTTTATGGTGGGCTCTTCACACACACTAATCCAAAGCATTGTTTATGGTGGGCTCTTCACACATACTAATGCGTGGGCTCTTCAAGGTTTTGGTGACTGTCAAACGTTCTAGGCATTTACAGTGGTGCCAGAGGGCTGAGAAAAATCGACGAAATAAAAAGCGTAACGCCACCGCGTTAAAAGAGGTTTCACTGTAGCATTTTTATGCTAAAGCATTAGTATTTTGCAACGACAAAAAATTGAAACTAACTTAAATTGAAAATTTGCTAAAAAAATTTACTGCTGTCGTAAGTGAAAGTCGATCATTCAGTAAGTCAAAAAATGTAAATTTTAGGAACTTTACTGAAATAATACCAGGAACTGCTCAATTTCGAGAAAAATGTTCGTCACTTTTTAGTTTGACATTGTCAAACCAACGGGGTACAAACTAAAAAGTATCAAACGAAAAAGTAACCAACTACCGGGGGTTGAGTGTTGTACTACATCCTGTTTACAAGTAGGTGTTTGGCTTTTTTTATTTGTAGATAATTTTGGGGTGGTCATCAGAAGACTTCAACAGTGGTATTTCTTTTCATTTGATTATTTTAATTCATTTTATCACTACAATTGTTTTGTTCTGTTTTTAATTTATCAGGAGAATTCTTACGGGGTAGTTATAATTGCTTCACAAACGATATCATTTATGCATCATTACATCGCGGCCACTTAATTTAAATCTACATCCATCATCTGCGCTTCAGCTGTTCTGCTGCTGCTGCTGCCTGTCTGTCGTTTACCTCAGCTCATCAGCTTCCTTGCACGGAACGCAACAAAAACTAAATGATGAAAATACAAGTCTGTACACACTTGGAAAAGATCTCACTCTTTCCCCTCTTTCATTTCTTTATGCCGCTCTCTCACTCTTGGATTTAGGGGAAGGTGGGGTTCGTTGTGTGTGTGTGTGAGTGGGGGTAGAATAAAAATTAAATTACAGTCAATTTAAGCCTCCTGTTATTAAATAGCTATTAAGTACTCATTATATACACATTCAATACAGATTTCCTATCTACACAACACGATCACTGCTGGCCGGATGGCCGGCTTCGCAACCGAGAATCGTTTTGTTCTCCCTAGGTTGATCGATCGCTGTCTGCGTTGTTTGTTTTGCCTTATCGGGGGGTTTAAAGGTTAGGTTCGGCGCGGAAAAATAGTAAAATATAAAATCTCTCATTATGAATCGAAAAACAAGATCTAAATAGCTAAAAACAAATCACTGGTACAATTGCAGCTCCTCTCTCTCTCATGAATGCATGCACAAAATGCTAATACTTTTTCGCTAATTCGCTGGGACGCCGCACGCACACTCGCCATTAATCATCCTCAACTTTTACTTCAGTGTGTGTGTGTGTGGGTAAGTCTATTTGGCACATGTCTTCCTCACAGCTCTCCCTCGTCAAGGGTTTGTTCACGCATTGTGGTGCATGTTCTCCTCGTCGCTCGGGCAGTCGTCCATGTCGATGAATTCGTCCTCGTCGTCGTCCTCCGGGCAGCTTCCGCCGGACGCCGGACTCGCCGAGGAGCGGTTCTGGTCGCTGGACTCGCCCGATTTGCCCTCCTCCTGCTGCATGCGCTTGTGCTTGGTGCGCCGGTTCTGGAACCACACTTTGACCTGTTGAGGAGAAGGAGAGAGAAGAAATTGGTTAGAAATTTGCAAACTCCTATTTAATGCAACATTTTGTCGTTATTCCACTTCAATTGTCAAGTTTCAGTTTGCAACACGATCTCTGGGTGACGAAGGTGACGAAAGAACACCAAGATAAACTATCAAAAAAGGTAAGCATGTGGCATTTGTCAAAAACAGTGTTGGCAGCGGCCATTTTGAATTTTATCTTGGATAAATCAAGTCTTTAAATTAATGTTCTGATTATCGTTTTTCACATTCCTCGCTACAAAAGAAGATTAATAGCCATTCGTCCTTGAGCAAATTAATAGCTCAAGGGTGCCTCATCCCTACTACACAGTCGACGACCCCCTAATGAAACGCTGACAGTTTGCCGGGGCGCACAATTTACAGCGCGCCCAGGGGTGCAATTTCAACCGAGGGGAAAAACGTGATAAAATTTGGAAATTGCCACTACCATAACTTTTCTTTGTTCGCTTTTCCCTCCCTGCCTTGCAATAAATTCGGGCCGCCACAGGAAATTACACGCGATAAAAATCACAACCCGGCCATCTTGCGGCCATCGCGCGATGACATCTCGTCGCCATCGCGCCGCGCGATTGATCTCGCGATCTGCGATTGATATCTCGCGGTTGAGGAGCGTTTCTACCGACGGCGCGACCGACATTTTTCAGCAATCATGTCAGCGCGCTTGTCAGCCCCACGTCACACTTGGCCGCGCGAGCACACGTCAGACGTGCGAAACAGAGAGAGGTGACCAGGGTGTCATAATTCGTTTGGTCTGGGAAGCGGCAGCAGCGGAAGAAGCATATAATTGCCTTTTCCTGTGTTATTGTTTCACCGGGGAGGAAAATGTGTATTTTTTGGTTGTTCTACTTCACGCTTGCCCCGTATAATTGGCTTCCGAGCGATTTGGGGGGAAACAACTGTTTCATCGTGTAAGTTGCTGCTAAACTTGGTCGATTTCCATAATACTTAGTTGCACGGGTTTGAACTCGATCAATATCGACGGTTAGTGGTTACAGGACCTTTGCTGAGCTGTCAGCTTCAAGTTGAGACCACGGGGACATCCATCCGACCAGTAGTTTTGGTTACGGGTGAGTTCGTAAACGTTTGAGCTACAAACTCGACCGAAACCAATACAGATCATTAGTTGGATGTCCCCGTGGTCTCAACTCGAAGAAGAGACCAATACAAAGGTCCCACAACCTCGATCACACCAAATGACCCAAAGGATTCCGATATTGATCGAGTTCAAAATAACACTCAGCGAAAAAAACGACATTTACCTGAGTTTCCGAGAGGTTCAGGTTCTGGGCGAGCTGCTTCCGCTCCGCGCCGACCACGTAGTGGTTGCTCTCGAAGGCGTGCTCCAGCTTCAGCAGTTGCGAGGGCGAAAACGCCGTCCGGACGCGCTTGGACTTGCGGAACGGGATGAGGTAGTCTGCGGAGAGAAGAAAATCGGTATGCGGTTAGGTGTTTGCTGCTAGTTTCACCTTAAGCGATGGCTAATGGGGGATTTGGGTGGTGGTGTAATTAGGTGCGGATCGATTAGGTGAAAATTCCTCGAATTACCAAGCTGCTGATTTGCGTTGCGATTTTGCGCCAAGTGAAAACGGTGTAATCAACGACGAAAACGGCATTTGGTTCGGTTGTTGTTGTTGGTGTGCCTTCCCAAGGTACACTCTGCTGCCAACATACCAAAAGGCACCAGGTAATTAAATAATTATATATCATTACGGCAAATATATTATGGGCTTCAGCACGTTGGTCGCTGCCAAAGCTGCTGGCTTTTGTACACCACACGAGTGTGATGTAAGTGCAGGCAATCGTGCAGCCAGACAAGTGTTCAAAAGTACATAGCCGGGGTATAAAACAAGCGAAAGCTTCTTATTAAGGGTAATAACACACATACACGAGCGCGCGATATATGAACGACTGTGGCGACGCCAGTTGACGCCACCCTCGTCCCCCAAGACCCGCGAGACTTGCATGCGTAAATGATTTTTTAATTGAAGTTCATTTTGCCGATAATTTACAACTTTCATGAATTGTTTGCCTCAATCAAAGCCCCGGCTTCTAGTCGCGGAGGGCTCGTTGAAGTGTGAACCAGTCAAGCTCGCCACCACCTAGTGGGACCGGCGGAGTAAAGAAGGAGCGCGCCCAATTAAAAGGCAATCAGCAGGAGGACTCCTACCAGCCAAAAGGCCACTAAACTGTGCGACCTTTCGAGCTGGTTAGTCGGTTTCCGCTCGGGCGCGATTAGCCCCCAGACTTTGCAGACTCTCGCGCGGGGGTACTACTAATTACGTTTTAATTAAGTCGATACAAATTAACACGTTACCACCACTACGGGGGAGGGAGGGGTGCTCGGTTATGTCTGCGAGACTGTGAAGGATTAATTCAACTAGTAGCGGCCCAAAAAGATCTTATTTTTGAGGGCACCAACAAATTTGAACGGTTTTGGATCCCTGATTTGAAACTTTGATAAAAGTCAAATTTTGGTGGCTCGAGAGCACACCAATACCTGAGGGGCACTGAATATTTCCATCGATTTTGGAGCTTATTTAGAGGAAATCTTGATTTTAGTGGTTCCACAGAAGAATAATAATTGAGGGGCACTTTAGGGGCTATCCACGAAAATTAATATTTTGGTGGCTCCAGAGATGACCTACATTTGAGGGGCACAAGGCAATTAAATACCATTTGATCTAATCTAGAAGCTTCTCAAATATAAGGGCCAATTTAGTGAGGATTTGTATTTTTGTGGCTCCAGAGATTACCATTATTAGAGGGGCACAAGGCACATTTTACTTTTTACCAGCTTATCCAGTAAAAATTATAAACTTGAAACTTCTTTAATTGAAGGGCACTTACATTTTTAAAGGCACTAGACTGTATCAACATTTTTAGAGATTAATTCAGTAAAACCTCAAATGCGACTCCAAAAACACCGAAATTTTCAGGGCACTAAAAATTCCAACGAATTTGGGACTTATTCATGGGTAATTTGGTGGCTCCAGAGAAAATATAAATTTGAAGGGCACTTGACAGTTCTAAAAACAGTTCGCATCCGGCCAGAACTCAAATTTCTAACACAGTACTACTCCTCCCCAAGAACCGTCAAAAATTACGCAAACACCTCGAAAAAAGGTGAAAATGGCAAAGGTTAATTCAATTAAAATAATCATATCATCCGCGCCAATCCGACTCGTAACACAACACGCGGGAGCTTTTGGCGGAGCTATTTTCCTTAATTTTCCGACCATTTCCTGCGCGCGTTCCCGCGCCGCCAAACTTCGTCTTCGTCGTGACTACATTAACTGCGCGGCAATTGCGGAAAACTTGCGCTTAAACGATGAAGTTCGAGCCGCGGCAGCGGCGGTGAAGAAAGTTCACTTTGTTTAGATAATTCGTTTCAATTAGAGGGTGACGATTCTCGAGATTTTCAATTTCCCGGGAATCGAGAGTTGAACTTGGCAATTTCCCGGGAATTCCCGGGACCCGGGAGTTTTTTTTTACTACGCTAACAGTGTCAAAAATTTAAAATGAAAAGTAATAAATTTGTTTCTTTTAAATGAATTCAGTTACTGTTAATTCATACTAATTCTATGAAACGTTAATTTAAACAGCCTCATTGTTTTGAGGAACTCGAGGAACTATATAAAACTTTTGATTATTTTTTTCTGAATCTGCAAAAACAAAATCGTTTCTTGAGTTTTTTAAGACTCAAAATTGTAGTTTAAAATATTTACGAATCTTAATTCGCACTGAGTGATTGTGAAACTTGTTATTAGATTTTTGTAAAAAAAATAACTAAAATAGCTTATATATAATTTCGCACTATCGGGAATTTTGAAATATGATAAACAACGACTCAAAACAACAAATTAAATTGTTTTTTTTTTAATTTTTTAGTTCAACATTAAATATTCATTGAAAAAATATTTACAGTTATCAGGAAAACCCAAATGTTCACAAAAAACTAGATTGGATTGCTATGCTCAAGAGAAGATATGGAAATTGAACTTAACTTGAAAAAGCTTTTCCCTTTTACAAATAATTAGAAAAAATAATATTTGAAAATAAAACATTTGATTTCATACTTGGGGTGTAACTGCTAAATAATTTTTAAGGTAAATTTTTGGGTCCACCTTTTTTTGGCTTCTCTAAATAGTAGTTTTTGTAATTTCTGACAAGTTAAAATTTACACTTTCTGAATAAGAAGATTAGAGAAACATTGGTTTATTCGAACTTAAACATCAAACATTGGACATTCAATGTTCATCACAATTTTGAATTTTTTTTTCTGATTAGTTTACATAATTTTGCTTTGATATTTATAAGTTTTAATTTCCCGGGAGTCTCGACCGAATTTCCCGGGAATCGAGAGGTTCAAAAATGGTCAATTTCCCGGGAATTTTTTCCCGGGAATTCCCGCTCGTCACCCTCTAGTTTCAATTAAGTGGTGAGGTGTGTGGGGCACAGTGAAAAAACTGTTTGAGAAATGTCAAGCGCTGGGTTTGAACCGAGGCTGATGCGGGTTGGGAGTGGCGCGCGCGCGCGAGACGACTGAGCCATTTTTTGACATTTCTTACTGTGCATTACTTTCCGCTATAAAGGAGCTATTAAAATTCCACAGTCGTGTGAAATTCAATGGCGTTCGCAGCTCCAGGGGAGCTGCTGATCTGTGCCGCTTGACACTGTCGGGCCTACCGTTGAGACATAGACTAAATATATATAGATACGCCACTCCCCTGTTGAGGCTGGCGACACTACCGCCACGCCAAAATTGCACCTGGTGGCAATTCACAGGTACTAATTTTGGGTGTACCCCTTTGGGAATGCAGAGTAAAAAATTCTCCCCAGTTTCAGTTCAATTGGTTCGGTGGCATCGTAGCAACTGTTGCTTTTCAAGTTGTTTGTTTTCTGTCAACAACAGCGGTACTGGAAAACATTGGTCGTCGGTTTTAAAATCTTATAAAATTCCTCGGATTCGGGCTCCCCACAAATCACATGGACGGAACCGATTCCTTCGGTGGTGCGAACCGTTAGGCATGGAGACGTGTCAGCAAGTGAATAGAATTAAGTTTGACAACAAAATGGGTACTGGAAAATCTACCTTGCCAATCATTCCGCCATTCCAGCCACCAATAGATAGCGGACGATTCTTCAGCGCGCAGCCTTCCTTTGCCTGGGCTCTCAAAAACCGGAGGAAAACGAACGGGAACACACGGTCAATTTAAAAAAAGAAACATGCTGGATTTGCTGGATTCTACGACGAAACACAGTTTCTGCTTTATCCTGCCTGTTGGCAAAAGGATCACAAAATAAACAAGGCTTTTTGTCGCAGTTTTTTTATTTTTGTAAATATTTAATCATTCAATAATAAACTCCTTGAAAAGATTGTCTAATCGCACGATAAAAGGGTTCTGTTTCTCTTAACATGTCGAGCCTGCCAGATAGTTTAGTGGCACTTCTTTAATCGAAACACGTCCGGCGATACCATTGCTGGATTCGACTTGATGCTAGTCAGATTCACGGCTGCGTTCTGGCAGAAGCTTTGAAGTTTTTTCTTATCTGGAAAAAGCAAAATGAGTCATCTTCACACACTAGACTTCACGATGCTGTTTTGAAACTAACCTTCATTCATCTTCTAGAAGATCAGAATTTTGCTGAATTCGCTCAACGTCGGTGCACCACACTTCACGTTTCAACCGTCCGGTGGGGAACACTACGAGTAGAGGGTGACGAGCGGGAATTCCCGGGAAAAATTTCCCGGGAAATTGACCATTTTTGGACCTCTCGATTCCCGGGAAATTCGGTCGAGACTCCCGGGAAATTTAAACTTATAAATATCGAAGCAAAATTATGTAAACTAATCAGAAAAAAAAATATTTTAAAAATTCAAAATTGTTTAGAACATTGAATGTCCTATGTTTGATATTCAAGTTCGAATAAACCAATGTTTCTCTTATCTTCTTATTCAGAAAGTGTAAATTTTAACTTGTCGAAAATTCCAATAACTATAATTTAGAGAAGCCAAAAAAGGTGGACCCAAAAATTAACCTTAAAAATTATTTAGCAGTTACACCCCAAGTATAATATCAAATGTTTTATTTTCAAATATTATTTTTTCGAATTATTTGTAAAAGGGAAAAGCTTTTTCAAGTTAAGTTAATTTCCATATCTTCTCTTGAGCATAACAATCCAATCTAGTTTTTTTGTGAACATTTGGGTTTTCCTGATAACTGTAAATATTTTTTCAATGAATATTTAATGTTGAACTAAAAAATTAAAAAAATTAAATTGTTGTTTTGAGTCGATGTTTATCATATTGCAAAATTCCCGATAGTGAGAAATTATATATAAGCTATATTAGTTATTTTTTTTTACAAAAATCTAATAACAAGTTTCACAATCACTCAGTGCGAATTAAGATTCGTAAATATTTTAAACTACAATTTTGAGTCTTAAAAAAACTAAACCAACGATTTTGTTTTTGCAGATTCAGAAAAAAAAAATCAAAAGAAGTTTTATATAGTTCCACGAGTTCCTCAAAACAATGAGGCTGTTTAAATTAACGTTTCATAGAATTAGTATGAATTAACAGTAACTGAATTCATTTTAAAGAAACAAATTTATTACTTTTCATTTTAAATTTTTGACACTGTTGGCGTAGTAAAAAAAACTCCCGGGTCCCGGGAATTCCCGGGAAATTGCCAAGTTCAACTCTCGATTCCCGGGAAATTGAAAATCTCGAGAATCGTCACCCTCTAACTACGAGAGCGGCGCAAAACTGCAACGGTTTTGCCACCAAGTGGGCACTGTCCATGATCGGCTTGAGGTGGTTCAGCGTGTCCTCTTAATGTTCCTTTGTTTTGGTTTGCTGCTTGGTATCTCCTGGACTAGCCACTTCTGCTACCGCTGCCACTTGCGCTGTTGGCGCTTGTCCGCCATGTATTCCTATTTTTTCGCGATTAATCGACGACAGAAAAGCAAATTGTAAAAGCGCGTGTGGAATATCGTGACACTTTGACAGAAACAAAACAAACATCAAACTAGCACAGAGTACTATGATTTTGTTTGAAAATTTAGTACCTGTAACTTGACTGTGGTGGCGCTCGGAGCGCTAAAGGGGTGTCGCCAACTTGATGTATGGAAAAATCCCAAAGTGAGACATCTAGGTAATTAATAATCTATGGTTGAGATCACCCAGCTCGAAGCTTCTTCGTCGGTTGTCAATTGCTGCGCCCTGCTTGAAGTTTCGCGATCAAAGGTGGCGTGGGTGTCGTCGGCGCAAAAAGGCCACGTGTGCGTGAGTGTGTGTGTGTGACGCTGATGATCGCATGTTTGTTAACTGCTGTTGTTGTTGTATTTATGTACCTGAGTAGGGTTGTTTGTGTATACAAAACATGTCAGGTTAATTACGAGAAAATGAACGCGGCTTCGCCGGCGGAAAACGATTGATTTCGCACGAGCTGCATGGTCTGTTTACGTTCGCATGGTTAGAGATACAATTAAAAACGCATAAAATAAACCTACATTAGAGGTAGAGAGGCGCGCGCCAGCGATGTAAGCGAGGCCGGGTTCGAGTCTCGACGGGGGAGGAGAAGCCGACGGCGTCATCAATATGGTAATAGGGCACGATTGTGTGTTTGCATGCGTGTCCGAGATGACGTTTACACGCAGATTTTCTGCACAGATGGTAGCGAAGTAGGAATGTTTACGTTCAATTGAATTTAAAGTCGCTAGGGGCGCTAAAATCGGTGAAGAGAATGGAAGATTTTTCACGGTGTGCAAACTCAAAATGCGCACTTGAACAAGCGAAAACTACAACAAAAATGAATAATTAGTTAGTCTATTGGACTAGCGTCACATCACGTTCGGGAAGGAAATTAATCTACGCGATATTATCGCGCACCACTTCGGGAACCCCTCGGAAGATCCGATCAGACACTCCATTCAGCCCTTTCTTGTGCCATGTGGTGAACCCGAGATCGCTCGGCATATTTGTACCTCGAGTGAGAGGTGTATCATCAGGCATAATTCTTCGCCGCTGCCTTCGCAGAAGCGTCGGATCAGTGGTACAACAAGACCCCGCGTGCCCTACCCGCCCGTCACTTCGTGTTCGACGACGAGGGGCCCGCGGAAGCCCCCAGAACCCATATATAAAATCTTATTAATTTATATCATCGCCACGAGGTGATTTTGAGTTGTTTTAAATATTTTCTTCTCTTCTTCCATTTTCATTCATTCTACATCGCAAGGGCCCCATTTGTTTTGTGAGCGCCCCCTCCTACCGGGACCTCTTGTGGACCTTTTCATCGACTTATTCGCGCTTGTTAGGCTCGTCATTTCGTGTAAAATCTCCTAAATTAAAATACTAAATCATATAATTTATGCTGCAGTCAAATATGTTATGAATTGTTAAATCTGCAGAGCCCTGTGGAGTTTTTGCGCGCCCCTCCCGCCCTCCGCACGAACGCCACTGTCGGCGAGGGGTCCACCGCCGTTGTTGTTTTTTGGGACCCTGCGGGCGTTCGAGGTGATAAACCCGAACGCAAGGAGGGAAGAATGCGAGAAAAGTCGGGGTAATAACTACCAGGCCCCGAAAGGTTTGTGTGGCGATCCCGGGGTTTGCGAGGAGGCACCACCAGGTAATTTGCACACCCCTCGGCTACAATTCAAATTTCGTTTGGCATTCCAGCCGGGACGCGAACCCAGCAGACAGGAGAGGAGAGAACACGATGAAGGTATAATCACATCTTCACGATTTTCTACGCTTGCCTCCATTATGTCCTAATGTTTATGAGTTTACTTTTTGCGCGATGTGATAATTTACTAACAAGCTTATGATGGACGATCGGACTCCGGCCAGGGACCATCATCACGCGAGAGAGATCATAACGCTGGGGTCTCGGGTTCTCTGCGCCGAGGGGCCGCCCAATTCGGCGACGACGTGACGCAATTACGTTGTTTCGTATACGTAATTGCGTACTTAAAATTCTTGCGCATTAAGACGGTCACTCTGGAAGGGCAGGGAACGGAAGTCCAACTGCGGGGCCATCAACCCTCGCCGGTTGGGTCCAGAAAACGGGAGGGGTGGGGCATAAATTATCACTCGGCCAGGTCGTTAAAAACGCGTATAAATTCGTCCGTCTGTCCAGCGGCCTTCTGGAGAGGGGGCTACTGCTACTCTAGACCCGGGTGTTAATCATCGATCGATCGGGGGCTCTCTCGGCGCGCAAGTGATAAATTAGCGATAAATGGGCTTTTATTATGTGCTGGAGTTGACCATGAGAAGAGAGCAGGCGACCAAGGTGGTAGGAGAGGTGTGCAGAATTTGCGTTCGCACTTTTAATTAACTTTTGCATGTGGTTCGCGGTTGAGGTGTTTACGGCGGAGGTGACAGAAATAAGGGAACATGAGCTTGCACACTGTCGAAATAAACAGATTTTAGTGCTGAAACGAGCGGTTCTGATGAGCCGTCGGAGCTCATCACTTGAAGTGATGAGAGCGCGCTCTTGCGTTTTTTACCCTCTCTCTCATCACAAAAAAACTTCGTCAGATCTCATCACTCCGGAGTCAGCAAAGGGCATAATGCCCTATTTATTTATTTATTTTTTAATTTTTAGCTTCTCAAAACTTTGATGATATTTTTGAGGAAATTTTGTACTGTTCCCCAACTCATACCGACCATCGAACCTAAATTAACACGGTAATAAGTTTGCGCAGCATAATTCGGACCGCCCCTCGCCTTCTCGAAAAAGTCAAACTCGATTTGCTGCGTTGCTTGCTTATCAGTGGCAATGAAATCGAGCAGTTTTATGTTTGATTTCGTCTCGCAACCTGCTTATTATAGGGCCGGGTCGAACTGATACGTGACTTCTTGGGAGTGAGTGAGAGTGAAGGAGGGAGCGATTTTTCTCTTGTGAGTAGTGCGATAACGAGGGGTGAGCGAAATTGGCCGAATTTTACACGTGATTATATTAATTTAGTTGGGGGAAGGAAGAAGATGTGAGCTGGGAGCGTGAAGTAATTGGACTGGACTGAGTTTTGGCCGTGTCCTGGTAATTTGAAAATTAATGAAGATAAGAATCGATAATCGTGTTTGTAAATATATTATGCTTTGAACCGTAATCATCAACGTTTTAAATATCTGGACTAAAAGGCGTGGTAAAAAACTACTTTAATTATGATTTTGCTAAATAATTTGAAAGTTTTTAATGAGGTCAGTATTTTGCAAAAAAGTTAATAAAAATTTCGTTTTTTCAAATGATTACTAATTGGAATGCTCGCTAATTCTAATCTATATGAATTAAAAAAAAAACACTCAGATGTCAAAACCAGTAGTCAAACTGATGTTGACATTTCAACCCAATTGATTGATGGTTTCCGAGCACATGGTTCCAAGCTTTTGACATCTGAGCTTTTGACTGTTACGACCTGATAGCTCAAAACAAATTTGGTTGTGTTTTGGGTACAGATTGTCGAGGAAATCAGATTGGTCGATGTAAAATAAATCGGCACTGGCAACGTATGTTTTGCGCTTGCAACACTGCCAGTTTTGCTGGGCGTAAAGGGCGGTTGGTGTCCAGCGCGTTTGGATCCGTCAAACATTGGCCAATCTGTTTCCCTCGACAATCTGTATTCTTGCGCAGACTGCAGAGCCAATTTTGACAGCTGTTTGTTTATTACACGAAAAACATGTACGTTTACACCGAAACACTCATTTATGAGTAAAATGCAGTGGGTTTTGATTGCATAATGTCGATAAATGTCTCTATTTTCAATAAATTTCAAGTTCAGAAATAAGCCGAATTTAGCTCAAATTACAACTTTCATCGCCAAACACAAACAAATTGATACGACTTAATCCACCTGCCCATCCTCTCGCGTTTCATGGCGCCATAAATCGTCTCTGACCAGCTCTCTTCCTCTCGATCAAGAGTGACAGTTATGAGTTCCCGCGCGCGGCCTCAAGCCGTGCTCAACAATGAAACATGGTAATTAAGTGCCACGACGTACACAAAAGGCATCGATATAAATGTCATACCGAATTGGATCTAATTTGGGCTCGTAGTGATGAGTTTACGACCCTGGGTTCGTCTATTCCCAAGTCTCGTGTGTTTGCTAATAAAAAGTTGAGCCTCTTTCTCCTGCTCTGAAGAGAGATGAAGGTAAAAATCCCATAAAAACAAACCATTTTTTCCCAGAAATCCACACAATCAAGCTGTTTTATGACATTTCGAGCGAACGCGCCGCCGCAGCGGAGAATGTGCTCGTGTGTGTTGATCAGTTTCCAATTAAGTGCCCAAAATCATCATCTCGCTTGTCCGTCCTTCCCCGGGCTCTTTTCAGAGGAATTCTCCACAGAAGGCCGACCGAAATGCGGATCAGTAGGTGCAAGATGACTTATAAAAGCCAGCTCAAACACACAAAACTGTGTGTTATTCTTTTCTAAAGAAGTCCGCCCAACAATAGGCTACTTAAACACTTCTCGCTCTCATCGTTTCGAACCAGAAAAGTCCTGCCGAGATCTTGCTCCTCCAACAAAGGAATCTTCTAAGGCGCTGTTTGCCATTTGGCGCACAGCATGTGTGCGGCCCCGAAGAGTTATGGAATCGTCGGAGCTTGAGAAGTTGAGCGCATTTCAGGTGATCCCGGGACGGTCGAAAATTAAGTAATTAATAATCAACCCACACTGAGGGAATGATGGGGAATCGCGCGGGGCTCCTCCGACGGAGGAGAGTTGAGAGGGTGAGGGAGCGATTAATTTGTTAAATAGGCCATTAAAATTGGTTACCGTTTCTTAGTCGGTTCTGGTGTAGAAGGAAATAAAATAAGCCGCGCCGCGACGGTTTTTAATGGGTCGTCAATCTCCTCCGGACGGCTTATTAAGCCAGAGCGGAACGGATAGCGCCGTCTCCAGTGGTTGAACAGATTATGGCGGGCATGAGAACAATGACAAAACGGGTATTGTTACAACAACAGAGATTGGTCGTATCGCTTGCTTATGGCGTATCCTTCACACTGACTTCACATTAAAATCGAGTTCCTAATCTTAATTCTTTTTCTGAGAGGTTGTGGAGATGGAAGTTACGATCGCTTTGCAACTACGGAAGGAGAAAATCGGTACTTACTGCCAGGGAATCCAATGGGGAACACGCCGCGGCCGTGGCGACTCAGCAACCACGGGTACAGCGGGTAGCTATCGCGAGGTGGCATGTTTGGGTTGTGCAGGTGAGCCGGATGCGGCGGGAATGGCTGACCGGCTTGGGCATGTGCGAGGGCCGCCGCTTGGAACTGTGCCGCGAGGAAGTGCTGGTTGTGGGCGGCCTGGACCATTTCCGGGGTGTGCATGAAGGGAGGGAGCGTCTTGATGTCCGGGTTCTGCGGGGGCTGCTGCTGCTGCTGGGGTGGACTCACGGGGAAGGGTCGTATCAGGCCGGCGGGAAGTCCGGGAACGACGATGGGTCCGGCGGGATTGTTCAGGGGTGGCATCGGTCCGACTGGTGAGGATGGTGGCGAAGAGCTGCACGGTCTTTTGGGGGCGGGCTGAAGGTGCTCGTCGGGGGTCAGTCGGGCTTGCAGGCCAGGGCTGGTGGTCGTCTGGTGCATTTCCAGCCGGGTTTGCGACTCGATACTTTGCGGTGATTCCGGCAACCGGGTGATGCTGTAGTTGTGCGGCGGCGACAGGCTCTGCAGCCGGTTCAGCCGCACCGAGTACGATTGCGGTGGACTCGGCGATCGCTGCGATCCGTCCACCTTGGTGATCGCATGCGGCGGCGACTTGGGCGTACTGTTCCCAACTATAGAGTCAATACTAAATCCTATGCGGGGCTGAAGCGTCGGCATTTTGTAGGTCGAAATTTTCGCAACTTTTACAAACACCGAAAATCACATAAAATTCTTCGCGTTACGCCGCTAATCACTGTGCGTTTGCAAACTTTCTCCGCTGATTGACTTATTTCCACAGGTCAGGCCCAAAACGCTATAACTATATTTCGAAAACACTAACACGATTGCGTGATCATCAATCACCAGGCCACACCAATTAGCGTGTGGATTTAGCCGTTGTTCAAGGTTTGTGTAACACTTTCTTCAACCAACACACGAGCGGAAGCGGTAGCGAGAGCGAGAACGCGCGAACTCGGGATGAAGACTTCAAGAGGCGTCAAGAACAAGAAACGAACACACGAAAACGAACACTCGGGCAGCACAGACGTACACGACAACTTCGCTCAACGAACGCTGAACACGGAATGAAAACTGGTAGGGCAACTTGCCGCAACCTATCCCGCTGGCCACATAGCACCGGACCGCGCACATAACGCTTCGGTTTCACCAATATCAACGCAGATCGCAGTAGTCGTGGTGAGAGCGTGCGCAAGGAAATCGCAGTGGGCGTGGCTTATCGTGCTACCCTTCGTAGTTCGAACTGTGGATCCAAGTGCGCTTTGCGCCAGCACACAACAACCACCAGGGATTATTCGTCTCCTCGAGGTTTCCACGCTGTCTGCCCATTAGTCTAGAGTGGTGTGTTAAGTAGCTTAACGTTATGTGTGTACATAACGAGGTGGGGTGAGCAGCAAATTAAATGTTTATGATGTTCATGCCAGCTCGTTCGCGCGCTCGATGGCTGCCACCCTTGCTCTCTCTCACTCTCGCTCTCCCAGCGATATCAATTTAAACTGAATGGAAGTCTCTCATTTAGCTTTTGTTCGTGTTAATGTACTTTCCATTTACAGCTTCTTGTTTGAGATGTGCTTTTTCTTTATTTTCCTGCTAGCCTCGGTTCGGTAGTGGTAGATGTTTACTTTATTTATTATATATTATTAGGAGCTTGTTATAAGTCCATTCGATAATTGGTGTACCCTATTTGTGTTTATTTTCATTATTATTATCTGCTTTTTTTATCCGCGTTCGATTTTCCCATCCCATCGCTCACGATCGGGTTGGGTTGTGATTTTTATTAACAGAGACAGAGCAAACCGGGCATTTTTTCGGATGAGAATTATGAACCATAGTATAATAGGATTGTAATGAGAGCAGCGAGAGCTAGAAGATTTTTTTTGTGTTGCGCTCGTTTGATTAATTACACTCTCTCTTTCTCTCGCACATACACGTGTGCGTTAAATCGCGTTATTTATCTTTTTTTTGCGTTACCGGTTGTGCGTTGTGAACGCAACGACGAATTACGACGATTAAAATGTGATAGATTGCCAATTAAACTTTTGGGGCCATCGACGATGATGTGTGCTGCAGCGTTCTCACGGTATGAAGATTGTGTGAGATTTAAAAGTGCCCTGATTGAGAGAATGCCGTCGGATAGTCTACAGAATGTTCGAGAGAAAAAAATGCAAGTGGATTGAATTTTCTCGAAAGTTTTTTTTTGTTTTTCCAATAGATGTTTGAGATACTTTTTTACACATTCTTCTTAATGTGTTTTTTTTTATTTTAGAAATTTCAAAAGAGCTAAGTCTTATGATAAAAAAACTTGGTTTCAAAACAATATTCCTAGTTTTTGAAAAAAAAAACCTTTATTCTGAGAATTGATCATAAGCGAATAAAGTAGCAAGACCAATGGAATACAGTCCAGACTCGATTATCTTAAGCCTCGATTATCCGAAGTTTCGATTAAAATTCGATTATCATAATTTTTGATTATCCGAAGTGAATTTTTTTTTCCTTTGGAATAATCGAGTCTGGACTGTATTAGAAATTTGATCTCTTCTTATTTAAGCAATTCTCAACAGTCAGGAGACATAAATTGTTTTATCAAAAATAGATTTAAAAAAAGTTGTTTTATATATCTATTTGATGAACTTTTTGGATTTCTTTTCCAATTTCTGAATTTTGTGATCACTGATCGGTACGCTTAGGGATTTTTCACGCTCAAAAATTGCAAATTTCACCCTAATTTCAAAACACTAAATTTCACGGAAATTTCGCGGAAAGTGAAAATTGTTAAAATAACCGTGAAAATCTTATGTGAAAATAACAGAAACTGCTTTTTGGTTCATTATATACTATTTTGCAATAAGCTTATAAAAATTCTTCACAAAATTTGAACATGACACAATTTTATTTTTCTTAATTTCAAAAAAAAAAAAAAATCCACGTGGTATATGGATGGGCTCATTATTTATTTTTGAAATGTAGGACAAACATATTCTCACTTTTCAAAAACTAAAATTGAAATCAAGATGCAACAATAATACAATATGTAACGAAATCTTCAAATTTTTATTCAAACTCAGAACAGAAAACAAAAAAAGTGGTATTTTTTAACTTTCACGGAACCATCCACCCAAATAATCAAATATCGTTAAAATTAAACAGAACTTAGCAAAAATCTGAAATGTTCTTAAAAGGTGATTTTATAGATCAAAAATACTTATCATTTAGTCTTGAATGAACCAAGCTGATTCAAGCTTCATTTCATTTTATTTAAAATTATGCTTTTCAAAATAAAAAAAAAATAATTATTACAGCGAATGAAAATATTACAAAATTTAGTTAGAAAAACTGATAAACTATTATTGAAATTTTGATTAACAATCTACTTCTCATTATTTTTCTCTACTCTAATGGAATTCATTTTTTTTTCCATTCTATTCTTATTGCATACTCCTCCGGTCAATGGTACATTGACTTAAGGAAAAATGACTGTTTCTATTGAATGTTACTTCTATATAAATGTTTGCTATTAATCGATGTCTAAAAATATTTTTTCAAAATGATTTTTGGTATAATAGCCAAAATTTGTAAAAAAATACATTTTAGTAACTGCAATCAAATGATTGATGATATCATCCTTGTGATAACTTGATGATTCCGAGAATATATTTTTTACTTTGACTGATTAATGTTAACATCATATAAGTTTTCGTAGCATTTACTTCTCAGTAAAAGATGTAACAATTTTATGTTAATGTATGTTTTGCTAACAATTCTTCAAATGGTTTTTCAATTGAAAACTAATAAAATTTACTTAAAAAGTCTTCATTGATGAAATATTCATTATGTTGTTATTTCGAAGCAATGATTTGAGAAAATTGATAAATTTCACTGAATTTCACGGGAATCTTCAAATTTTACGAATTTCACGCTGTCCGCGAAATCGTGAAAATTCACTAACCCTACTGATCGGAAATAGACGAAACACTTCAGGAATAGAAATTGTACGATACCTTCAGGCATATTTTATTTATTTTTTTGATAGTAGCATAACTGTATCAATTTATATAGCATTTTGTGCTACTATTTTCGTAGAAATATTAAAATTTGGGCCTGACATTGGATTTTTATGATATAACAGATATATTTAAAATAATAGATTTTCTGTATAGCATCCTAAACCACGTGGTCACAAAATGTATTATTTTAGGAGACATTTTCATTTGTTTGGCAAGTTAATTTCATCAGCTTTTTCGTAAAACTTTGATAACTCGTGAAGAATACATACAAACCCGTTTTGTTAATACATTACTTTAAAACAGACAAAAACAAAGTTACAAAAAACACGTAATTGCAGATTTAAAAAGTACATTACATGTCCCATAAAATGGTATGCCTCTTGATTTCTGACAGTTGAGCTATGGAAAATGGCAGTGAATCTTCAACTGTTTATTTTTGCTTTTTTGTGATGATTTTTTTTTCGGAATTTTAAATACACGATCAAATTGGGCGACCAATTTTACATAAAAGTCCCTATGTGTATCTCCTTTCAGTTTCCAGCTACAAATCACTCAAAAATGTGTCTTGGTAAAAAACCAGAAAAATGATAGGGGTCGTACAGCCCACCATCACAAGTTATTGAAAAGCGGACCTCGGGCGATTTCCGACAATCGAATGTTCGAATAACTGAAACACTAAAAAACAATTTTAATCGTTGTCTTGTTTCAGATCGTTGAACACTATTGTTTGTTTGTTGATTTTATTAAGGGAACATTAACCCTATGGGTCATTCGCTACTGTAGAGCTCCAATATGACCCCAAAAATGCTCTGTGCATTTAGTAATGTAATAGACTAAAATTTGATGAAAATTAGGTCCCAAAACTCAAATTTGATGTCAAAGGTTAGAAAAAAATCTATTATTCGAAGAAACCTTCTGAAAATCTAACTTCGGATAATCGAAACTTTTGATAATAGAGGCTTCAGATTCAGACTCTGTACTCTTTAACGAGGTGCAGAAGCTACATCATTATTCAGCGTGGTAAAATGTAACAGCAGCAGCGCCCAGGCGTGATTTATCGTTAACTTTCGCACCACATGAGTCCAATTTCACTAGGTCAGCTGTAAAATCTGCACCCCATCCGTTACAAAGTATGCCGTCGAGTATGGCTGCCGATCCTACCCGTTGATGCCGATGATACTTCCCTTCCATCACCCAGTGCGCGCGGTCGATATCACTCATTCCAGTAACAAATGGCTTTCGCCTTTGCACATCGGTAGCCCGCGCAAATGCCCTAGCAAATGACTCCTCGCGGCGCGCAGATCGCATCAGGCGCATCAACCAACAGCAGCAGCAATCCTCCTCCTAATGACCGTTCGCCCAGCCGCCGCGTGTGAAGTGAGCCCGCGATGCGATGCCCTCCTTAATGGGCACACACACACTCACTACTGTAACAGGGGGAGACGCGGGGCAGTTATGTCAGCCAGTGCACATAAATATAAATCTTGCACCATTAAACCACTTAATTTATCTCCGAGGTGCTTCTGAGCAAGAGAGAGAGAGAGAGTGAGAGCTACACTACTCATACTACTAAAGTGATATGAGCGAGCACAGCGTGATGAGATGTGGAAATGCACTTTAGCAAAACTCCTCGGACACCTGCATAAAGTGAGAAAATTTAATTATCATTTATGATTCATTTGCATCGGGTGCACAGTTGGAGACAACTCCATTTTGTCTTTTAGCGTAACTCGAAAATTAGCAACTTAATTTTGTATTCGATTACGTTGGCTTACTATGTTGCTTTAATTTGTTTGTTATTATGACGCACAATAATACCTTTTCCTTACCATTTTTCCTTTTCATTACACAACTCGTCATTTTTGAAGTTGATGCTAGTAAACGCTTCAGTTTCGTCAAGGTATGATGGATTAGGGCTCCTTGAACAAGCTCCAATCGACAGAATTGAATTTTAGTGAATTCCCTGCAAACAATTAAAATTGTTAATTCGGTTTTTTTTGCAATTTTTTTTGTTTTCGTCAAATTTTACATTTTTTGAAAACTAATGATTACAAAACAACTGAACTAGTGTAAAATGCATTTTAAAACACCTTTTCCATGCAAATGTTGAAACTTTGGCTTGTTATTTCGATATTTATATTTTTTTGCCCCCACCCCCCTCGACCCCAGCCAGAGCCGAGGGACAAAAACTTTTAAAAATATTTGCATAGGCCTAAATTTATGACATTTTTGTATTTATAAAAATTCCAATAAAAAAGTTTGAAATGCGCTTTACCTTTTTCATGAAGGCGCAGCACAATTCGGCAACTTGGCAAATTTGCAAAATTCAAAGTTTCTCTTGGGCCCTGTTGAAGGCACCAAATTGTTTAAGGAGGGCGACATTTTTTGTAAAGAACTTGTTAGTCGACGACCAACCTACAGCTCAGCCCTGCTCATAAGCCTTAAACCGCGTGTATTTTTTGTTTAGTGCATTTGTTGCAATTTCGACAAATTTCTCATAAGTTTGCCTTGATTGTTTTTTGATACGATGTAACGGCTTCGAGTTACAGCAATAAATTAAAGCAACCAAGCTTCCCATGCGCCAGTGCCAACGCACACCGCGGGTTTGGTTTTCTAGCTTCGGTACGTGCCTGAACCCATTTGTGTATTGGTATCTTGGTACATCGTACCAGCGCACCACGACACTCTCGGCTCGCCCCTTCGGTTTTGTGTCTGGCACTCACCCATGGCATGAACCCAGCGTGCCGTGGTACGTGTCGTGGTATTGAACCTGTTTTGTACCGCCAGCGCGTACCACGGCACGTACCTCGGCTCGTACACCCTTACCAAAAATCATGATTTTTTGAGTTCCAAATCCCACTTTTCATACGAATTTTTCAGTTCAACCCATATAACCATTTTTATGGTTGTAGTACCTGAACTCAAAAAATCGTATGAAAAGTGGGATTTGGAACTCAAAAAATCATGATTTTTGGTAAGGGTGTATCGAGTGAAGCACCTTGGCTCATATACCGGGTTCATGCCATGGGTGAGTGCCAGACACAAAACCGAAGGGGCGAGCCGAGAGTGTCGTGGTGCGCTGGTACGATGTACCAAAATACCCTCGGCTCGTGTGAGTCGGGTACGGGTGTAAACCGAACAAAGCAGGCGCAAAGCAAACCCGAGGTGCAAGCGAACCGCGTGTACCGCACGGTGCAGGGAAGCTTGAAAGCAACAATTTTAACGTCATACATTCAGGATACAGATTAAAAGTGCTGCAATTTGGCTGTCATATTCAACATGGGCGTTTCTTGGCCAAAATAATTAGACCCGTATTTTTTTTGTTTGGCGATTGTTGTGGTCCTATCCGAAAAAGGGTTGTCAAAAGAATGGCATTTTAAGGCAGTTTTTGCAAAACTGGGAAAAACATATCTCAGATATGATTTTTTGAAAATAAATTATCGGATATTGGTGTATAATCGAATTAAATGTACCTTGCTTCTCCATAGAAATTAGTTCCCAGTACACTTTGCTGAAGGTGCATGGTTGAATCTATTTAATGGATATTGGAGTGTAACAAAAATGACTTTTTGGCGAGCATTCAGGGGCTGGTACCGCCAGCTCCTGTTACGGCCAATCAAGCTAGTATTTGGGATTTGAGCTCAGTACGCCCACCGGAATCAGCCCCTGAATGCCCGCCAAAAAGTTATTTTTGTTACACTCTTATGGATACCGTCAGTGGGGGTGACATTGGGTCTGGGGGTGAGATTGGGTCAAAGTGATTTTTTACGGATTTTACCATTTCTAAGGTTCTTCTCAATGAAAATGAATTCTGTTGAAAGGGTTGTGTAGGGGACCAAATGACCTCTCGAAAAATCATTTTTCTAGTATTTTTGTTAGAATTGCTCGAAAACTACCCAAATGTTTGAAAATCTCCACTTCAAACATTGTAGCGTGTCAATAAAATTCCCTCGAACAAGAAACACTGTTGGATGACTTGTTTTTACCATATCGTTGTATTTGAGCATCAGTTTAGTTTCATTTGACCCAATGTCACCCCCTCTAAGGGGTGAGATTGGGTCAATTTTCAAACAATTGGCATTTAATGTAGTGTTCATCAAAATCCACCATATTTTGGGAAAATGTTAGTAAACTATCTAAGAATAAATCTACCTTGAAAGATTTCCGATGTTATTTAACTTGTTTTTGTTATTAAGAAAATACGAGAGGTGTATCGTTTTTTGACCCATAGTCACCCCCACTGACGGTATTCACCATTTTTGACGTAGACTACGTCTTTGTCGAAGGTACTGGGGTGCCATTCCAAAAAACCCGGGCCGAAGGCCTTGGAATACTGCGTCATCCGTCAAACGCTTATATCTTCCTTCCCTCTAATCGAATCGACACGATTTATGTTCCATTCGATTCGAAAATTATTCAGCAATTTGCTATAAAACTTTCATTGTTGGAAACAATTCAATGTTTTAAAATGTTTTCAAAATGCAGAGATTTTGCAAGCAAAATGAGCGCTTCCCACTCACGGACGGGAATGTCAAGTACCTATTTTGAGGGGAAAATCACCCGAGCACCGCGACCGATTGTCGGTCGCGAAAAAGGAGGGGAAGTAGCGGGCCGAAATCATATATAAGAACGCGCGCCAGAGCCCATTCTATCATTCACGTCTCAGACGTCGGACCGGCAGCAGCAGCAGGAAAGCTCAGCCCAGAGCAGCAGCAGCAGGAGAGAGACCAGAGCAGCAGCAGCAGGAGAGAGACCAGAGCAGCAGCAGCAGGAGAGAGACCAGAGCAGCAGCAGCAGGAGAGAGAGGGACCAGAACTGCAAAAGAAGTGCGCATCGCCTTCTCGTCGTCACCGTCAGCCAGTTGCCTCTCGATGGCCGGACCGTTTGGATCGTCCCACCCGGGACGAGGCAGCAACAAGATGAGGCGCGCGCCTGCTGCCTTCTCGCCGAAAAGTTGCCTCTCGTGGGTCAAGCCGTGGTTGTGAAACTTCCCAATTCTAGTTGTTAAACTTCCCAACTCTTCGGAGTTGCC